>NC_056741.1:1108068540-1108218540 GCF_019279795.1 Protopterus annectens
CCTTCCTCACCATTGAGGTGGAATTCCATGGCCCAAGATCCAGTTTCCATTGCTATAGTCAGTTCCATGTTAATATGCTCCACTCCTGCCTGCCCCACAGCTGATACCACACCCAGCCTCTGCTCTTTGTCTTGTGGGTGGTGAGCTCACAGACCGCTCCATTCAGATTTTTAAGGATCTGACAAGCCATCCATTGACTCTGGAGGGGTAGGTGGGGCATCAAGACAGTTCTGTGCAAGGATGGAGAAATGCTGGCCTGGACTGGGGACATTTTTCAAAAGAGAAAGGAACAATTTAAAGACCTTTGGATCCTAGTGGCCATACCCTTTCCTGTAGAAGCAGGATGCCTTTTCAGTGCTGCATGAAAGCAGAGAGAGTACATCTGGATTAGCAGACTGAGTTGCTGGTCCCTTTTTTCAAAAAAGGGGACCGGAGGTGGAGTGTTCCAGGTACAGAAAGATCACACTATTAGCTTTCCTGGGAAAACTATTCCATTGTGCTGGAAAGGAGCCTGCATCCAATAGCTGAGCCTCCTATTCAAGAAGAACAGTGTAGATTCCATCTTGGCCTTGGAACAGTTGGTCATCTCTTTATCATTGCATGTTGTGGGAGTTTTTCGATCTTTTCTACATATGTTTTGTTATCCCAGAGGAGATATACAACTGTCTTGTGGGAGATAGGGTCCCTAGGTTGCTACTGTATGCCATTTATTCCTTGTGCTTCAAACGTCAGAGTTGTGTTTACATTCTTGGCATTAAGTCAAACGTTTATGCTTATGTAAGAGTTTGCCATGGCTGTGTTTTGTCACCCTCCTGGTTGTTATTTTCTTGGACTGGAGAGCACAGTGCAGTTATGGTTTGAAGTGTATTTAAGTATGGAGATGTGAGGATTGCATATCTTCCAGATGATGATTAACTCTTGGCATAAAGTGGCTGACATCTGCATCACAATCTGCATTGGTTTGGTGCTTAGTGTGAAGAAGCTGAGATAAGAATCAACAACTTATAATCAGAGGTCCTTATCCTTTCCTGGAAGGAAGTGGATTGCTGGTTACAGGTGAGGGTGGAGCAGCTGCTTGAATTGGAGATGTTTAGTAGCTTGGATTATTGTTCATGAGTGAAGGCAGTGGGGATTGGGGATAGACCACTGGGTGGGTGCAGTAGAGGTTATAGTGCAGGCATTGTACTGAACCATTGTGTGAAGTAGCAGCTGCTTTCTATGACAAAGCTGTCAATTTTCCAGCCTATCAACCTCACCCCTGGTCACAAGCTTTGAGTAGAGACTGAAAAGCATGAGGTTGTGGATGTAAATGGTGGAAATAAGTTTCATTTGCAGGGTTATTGGACTTGATGTTCAGAGTGAACATCCTCACACGCTGCAAGGACCACTCAGTAGAGGTACTTTGCCTCCAGATCAAGAGAACCAGTTGAGGTGGATAGTACAAGTAGTCCACTTTGTTAGCGCTTCACAGTCCTCTTCTATGGGAGGTGAACCATGCCCAGATAGTTGGGAAGCAGCCATGGGGAAATCATTAACCTTTTTTTCAGAACTGACAAACATTACTCAGAACTATTGTGTTATGATCATCCTTCACTAAGGAATTCCGTATATGTAAGTGACCAGCTCACTCTTGTGCCTCCCTTGTTGAAGGTTCTGCTGGTACAAGGGTCCATAGAATATGTGCCAAAGAAGAAGGAAACATGGGCTTTACTCTACATGTCTTCCTAGTGCCAAGAAGAGAGAGGCACATGGAAAACCCTATACTGTATCTTTTTTCGTACAAGTTTATCATTCCAACATTTGAAATGCTAATGCCCCAAACCTTCTTCCTCATATATTATCTTAGGCCTTTCCTGGTCATGCTTGCCCAAAAGGGTACTTACCTTCACATCCCAATTACCAAAGACCACAGAAAGTTTCTTCAGTTTGCAGCAGGCAGGGCGTTACCAGTTCACATCCTTACCCTTTGGCTTGTTTACCGCATCCAGTGTGTTTAGTATTAGGCTCCCACAGGGCAAGTTATGTTCATATTTACTCTTATCTTGGATGGCTGTCTCATTCAAGCAGCTTCCCTTCCCTGGAATAAATTCATAAGACTTTGGACTTTCCTGTTTACTACCACAGGGTCCAGGGCCTCTCGGTCAACTGAGAAACCTGGTCTTGGCCCATTCACTCACCCAAAAAGTGACCACTTTTGAAAGCAGATTTAGTGACCCATTTTACCAGTGGACAAGATTATCTGTCCGACATTTACCTACAGAATGTCCTAGAACAGGAAGTAGTGTTAACCAACTAGTTCCTCAGGGTGCTAGACTTCATGTCTTCCTTCATCCGATACCCCTAATTAACTTGTACACGAAGAAGCTGCAGTGGTTCAGGGATAGATTATGCACTTCATATGAACTTGTCTGTAGTCTCCTCCTTTTTTAGTTTTTCCTTTCTTGTATTATCTTCAGTACATCTTCAAGATTATCTCTACTAAACATATTGTATGAACAACCATCATATGTTACTACCTGCTATACATTTAATTGTATGTCTAAATCTCTATGCTTATGTAAATATCTTATGCAATCTTATGTTATTGTCTGCTATATTTTTATAACTGAATGTGTAAATATCTTATGTGTTGTATGTTATGAATTGTTCTGGCGACTTTCTCCCCCGGCCTTCTCTGAAAACAGACAGCTCTGTCCAGTCGGACCTCCCTGGTAAACAAATTTAAAATAAATAAAGTAAATATTCACAACCTCTGGAAACAACTGATTCACCTACTTTCTTGTACCAGGAAAGTGATTGCTTGGTGGATAGGGTAGCTGCAACACAGTCTGTGAATGCCATTCAGAGCAGCCATCCATGATGACCCTCACAGCACACACCTCTTATGTAGCTTTAGGAGGCTGGCTACACTTAGTTTAAGTGACTTGGGACCAAACTTTTAAAAAGGAGCAAGTAAATGTGAAGGAAATAATTTCTATAATTCTGACACTAAAAGCCTTTAGCCAGGTTTGGGGAAAAAGGAGTCCTCCAAATCCTGACAACACTGTGCAACTGTTGGTCTTTCAAGATGGCAGCACAGTGATTGGCAACTTAATTTCAGGTATCAAAGTGTGGGAAAAAAAATAGCAATAAAGGTCAGTAACTCGTCAGTTTTAATAACTTCTGTTACTGACTAGTAAGTACACTGCCTGGATGCCAGCAAAGAAGAAACTTGGAGATCCTGAAAGAAAATCAACTAGAAAAGGTGACGAGAAAGTACTGTGAAGAATCCTGCAGCTGTTAAGCAAAAAGCAGTTGAAGCTTCCCTCTTTGGCACAAGTCATGGCTTTCAGTAATCTACAGGAAAAATAAATCAAATATGATCAGAGCTGTTTAAAATAAATGAAACATCGGAAGAGTATGTCAACCCAAATAACAAAATGCTGGAAAAAATGGAAGAAGCTTTAAACAGCTAGAGATTTTCTGCTGTAGCAAGGAAATTGGAAGGAACAGACTGTATTACTTTTCTGAAAGCATGAATAATCAACTGGACTGGCATTCCACAACAGGATTTGTTAATTGAAATGGCACATCTTGTGTGTGTACTCCAAACCTGGCTGTGGAAAAGCAGCCAAGACCTGTATTAGTAAAGATGAAGTCATACTACCAGAAAGAGTTGATCCTGACAGAACTGTAGTAGAAGGGCGAAGTATTAAAAACTGAAGACAGCAGGATGTTTGTGGAAAATGGTTATTCATTATACACCAGACAGAAGAGAAGCAAATTTATCCCATCAATTAGGGAATGTCAAGAGGCAGATGTGTGATTCAAGTTGCTATATCCAGCTGTCTTCAGAATGTTTCCTGGAGAATCAAAATCATTTTTTGATGCAGAACATGCTAAGAAGAAAATTCAAAAGTTTGCCCAACAAAGTGAGATATCAGACAGAAGGGGACTTTGTTTCTCATTTTTCTGATGTGACTTTGCCCAAGAAACCTTTTCCAGTATTCCAAAGGAAAATGCTTACAGACAGAAAAAACACATGAATTGACCAGGATAATCTGGATTATCTTGGGGTGATGAGACTTCTGCTAAGTTTGTTAAACTTGTGGGAGACTGAAAAGCACATACCCGACGTCATGGTATTAATGCTTGGAAGTACACCAAGATGAAATAAAAAAGTAACTGTAAGCAAAACAATTTGGGTTATTAACAATATTTGTATAAAACATTTAATGAGATAAATTGCATGTTATGTAGTAAATAATTTTCAGTTAATGCTGTATGTGATTAAAGATACGAAAGTAAACAAATGCCTTTTTCTTCTTTTTTAGTTTTAAGAAGTGCCGCTGAAAGACAGTTCATGATAGCCAACAAACTGTACCTAACAACATGGCCATAGAATATGTGATCATGTGGAACTTAAGTATTAGAAGTGCATAATTTGTTTTCTATTGCTATGCTGATAACTAAGCTTGTCAAGTGTATTACTGTGACAGAATAGAAATAAATGCATGATTACTGGATTCATGGAGCATGGTTACACTAGTCAAGTTAGAAAGTACTTGCAAGTGACAAAACAGTCAGTAAGCATAATACTGAAGTAAGGAATATAGTGATTATAAAGGATGTAGAGTTAATATATTTTCCTCTTACTTTTGTATAGGTGAAGGTTTGGATTAAGGACCTTAGCTTAATCTAATTACAAGATGTGAAGTTGTTCAGTCTCGCCATTCATTCTTTACTGATGGTTTCTGAGCCGATCTCTTAGCTCCGATACGGCCAATTGCAAAGCTCGAGGTCTTCAAATAGCTCGAGGCCAAGTCCCTATCCCATGATGCACCTGGAATTACCTCAGATCTAGTTTGCCGCTGCAACGGATTGGAGGTTTTGCTTTAGTTCAGGCCAGTAAAACTGACTTTTCATTATTATTCAAAGTTTTTGGCTAGTTAGATAGCTTTAGGTATCTTAGTAGAATTTTAGAAAGCTCTTATAGCTTTTGGAGTGCATTTACCCACTTATAAACCTTCCCATTGTGTGCTTTAAAAACGTTTTTTAGTTGGCCTAGTTTAAAATCTTCTTTGATATCATAGTGTGTTTTATTAGTGACCTTTTGTCACAAGTTTTCCTATTTCTACATAGTTATAGTTATTGCTGTGTGTATGTTAGCCTTAGAACTTTTAGATAAGGCTTGGTAGTTTATTACTGTTGAAGTTTGCTGAATAGTTTATTGTTATAGGTTAGATAAGGCTTGTTGTATTTCTCAGCAGCTGTCTTCTGTTATTGCATAGCCTGCTTGGATTCTTGTTGTGTGCTTTAGATCGACTTTTTCTGTCAGTTGCATTTACATTATATACGTGTGTGTGTGTTTGTGTGTGTGTGTGTGTGTGTGTGTGTGTGTGTGTGTGTGTGTGTGTGTGTGTGTGTGTGTGATTTAGCCTGCTTTATTTAGGGTTGTGTGAATATTACTGCTGAGTTTTTCTTGGGTGACAGTATTTTTTTCTGCATTTTTATGGCTGACCAAGACAAACACCCCAAGTCTAGGTTTAAGAAATGCCCAAAGTGTTGCCAAAAGATGTCTGTAACAGACAGCCACGTAAATTGTGTTTACTGTTTAGGAGTTCTGCATTTGCAAGACAGCTGTGCTATTTGTCATTCCTTCTCCTCAAAGGTCCTTCAGGAAAGGAAGAGAAAACTCAGACAGAGGCTTGTTGAAGCCTTCGTTTCAAGAGTGACCAAGATGGATCCAGCAAGTCCTCAAAGTCTTCAAAGACTTCAGACTTGAAGAAATCTAAAAAGTCATCGACTTCGGCTCCATTGCCATATGAACTGACAGTCTTTTCCTTTCGGAGCCGGTCCCCAGTATTGGAACAGGTGACCGAAGTACCTAATAGTCCATTACTTCAGTCAGTACCACCTTTGGTACCCTCCTCTCGATCCTCTATCAGCCTGTTAGATCTGGATGTGGATTGTGTGGTGCAGAAGCTGTTATTGGCACCGGCCTTGATAAAAATGTTATCGACTTCGACCCAAATGGCTTCGGAGCCGAAGACGCTTGCACCGACTCAAACTATTCCTTCTCCAAGCCATGCTGGTACTTTGGAGCCGGAGGAGTCAGACCTGATGTTAGTGGAACCCTCGGAGCCGACGCCTGCTCCGGTGTCTTTGGCTCCGTGCACTCTGACTTTCTTGATGCCAGTCGAGGACTCTAGGAGCCGACATTCTCTGGTCGGGTCCAGGGAGGACAGTTGGACTGACTTATTGATTCCGATTCTGCCTCTCAGGGCCTCTGCTCAGATGAGCTCGGCTCCTACCTCTGGCTTGGAGCCCACTGTCCTGGTGCCGGGGATGTTGATGGTTTCTTCAGATCCGTCGGCTCCATCGCATCGGAGCAGAGGTGCTTTCGATGCCATGAAGAGAGTTATGTCTCCTAGGACATCCTTGACCTCAGGTCTGCCTTCCTCCTCCCCAAAAGTGCCTGTGTCTGCTTCTGCCTCGCACATCCTGACCAAGCGTAGAGACCCAGAGCCTCAGGAAGCCCCATTGGGTGGCCCCTGCTCTTCCGAGACCTCACCAGAAGCTCCCATTGATGAGGTTCCCAGGAAGAGATTGTGTAAGAGGAAACCTCTAGACTCCCCACAGGAGTCTCTAACATCAGATACTGACTTAGATGAGTCAGAAGGGTCCCCCTCTGATGATATCTCATTCACTGAAATCCTTAGGCAGAGGGGTGACTGGAAGTTGAAAAGCCCTACTGAGGATGAGTCAGTTCTCCTGAAGGCTTTTGGGTCTCAGCCGTCCACCTCTTGGGTGTCTCTGCCCTTCGATGAGCTGATGCAGCTGGTATCACGAAGGACGTGGGAGTCTCCTTATACTATGGAGCCTGACCCTAGGAGGCCTAATAAATTAATTTCTGCCCCCTTGACAAAACATTTTTAACAAAAGGTGTTCCAGTTGATGCTATGGTGGTGGCGGCAGCCACCAAGAAGGAAATGTCTGAGACTTCCTCTTCTATCCATCCTCCTAACAGAGATTCCAGGATTATGGATAGATACGGGAAGCACATGTTTAGCTCAGCGACCTTTGCTCTTTGTTGGCTCAGCTATTTAACCCATTTTACCAGGTTACAAAGAGATCTCCTTAAGAAGCTAGGAGATATTATTCAGGGTACAGTAGCTACAGGAGCTTCCGACAAAGTTGCCGCCCAGCTTGCTACTCTCAATTCTATAGTCAACTCATCCATGTGCCTCATCTATTATGCAGCTGATGGAATTAGTAGGGTATAGGAGTTGCTTTTAGGAGACATTCCTGGATGCACTTGTGTTCCTTTGCGGAGCCCTTCAAGTCATCCTTCGTGAGCACTCCCTTTGATGGCTCATCCCTTTTCGAGCCTAAAATGAAGGAAACCGTAGCCAGGTGTGAACAGGACAGAAAGACTCTGTCTGCCGTCAGGATACATTTTTCCACCCCTACCCGACCCTACCCTAAAGGTCAAAGGGGAGGAAAAATGTGGTTCCGAAAAGCCCAAGGAGCCTTTCAGGACACACGTGGTGAAGCCCCCTCCAGAGGCAGAGGAGGGGGCTATGTTCAAAGATGCCGCCCTCGTGGCAGAGGGGGTCCGCAACACCAGGGTGACAGAGATCACTTCTCTGGGAAGCCCCACCAGCGCTCCTGAGAGGAGGCCTGACTATCCTGCTGTGGAGGCAGTCGGGGGGTCACTTATCTTTGTATCCAGATGCCTGGCTTAAAGTAACAAAAGACAGCTGGGTGCACAGTATCATTTCCAGAGGATACTTCATTCTATTCACCACATGCCCTCCAATCATAAGAAAAATCCCAGATGTTCCACCCAGTTACAGGGAACTGGCAACAATAGAGGTCCAAACATTGCTAAAAAAAAAAAAAAAAGAGTCATCCAACCAGTCCCAGCAGACCAGACAGGATCTGGAACTTACTCGAGATTCTTTTTGGTTCAAAAGAAGACGGGGGACTGGAGCCCCATATTGGACCTCAGCAGACTGAACCAATACATAAAGAAAGAGAAGTTTCAGATGGTCACACTTCAGTCTATACTTCCCTTCTTAGGGAAAGACAATTGGATGTGATCAATAGATCTCAGGGATGCATACTACCACATAAAAATGGCCAGACCATACAGGGATCACCTGTGCTTCCGGCTGGGAGCCAATCATTACCAGTTTCGAGCCCTGCCCTTTGGTCTCACTACAGCCCCCAGAGTGTTCACCAAATGCATGGCAATGGTCACGGCTCACCTGAAGCATCTAGGATTCCAGGTGTTTCCGTACCTAGACGATTAGCTCCTTACCGCCACCACCAGGCATCAACTCATTCAGGCCAGGGAGTCCACTCTGTCACTCTGCAATTATCTGGGCATTACAGTCAACTCAGAAAAATCTGTCTTGTCGCCATCGCAGCATATCGTTTTTATCAGGGCAGAGTTGGACACCACCACCACCACACTAAGGCTTTCAATAGAAAGAGTCTTTCTTCTTTGTCAGCATCTCAGCATTTTGATATCAAAAGAAAGAGCACCAGCATCAGAAGTTCTAAAATGATTAGGCATGATGGCAGCAGCAATTCTAGCCATACCACTAGCTCATATGCACATGTGGATACTACAATGGCTGTTGTTCACTCAGTGGTCTTACCAAGAGCTTCCCATGGCTCACACTATAATGATCACAAATTCCTGCAAAAAGGACCTTCAGTGGTGGTTGACCTCACTTCATGTCATGATAGGACACCCATTTGTGCTACCCCATCCAGTGGCCACAGTGACCATGGATGCTTCCCTGATGGAGGGGCGTTTTCAGGAAAAGACTGCCCAAGGCACATGGACCGATCAAGAGACACATCTGCATATCAATGTTCTGGAGATGAGAGCAGTACTTCTGGCATTGCAGTACGTTCAGGACTTTCTTCCTCTGGGTACGATTGCGATTCAGACAGACAATATGTTGGTGGTCTGGTATTTGAACAATCAAGGAGGAACCAGGTCTTATCCCCTTTGTCGAGAGGCCCTCAGAGTATGGCAGTGGGCTGTTTCCACCCAGCACTTTCTGTTGGCGCAATGCACATCCCGGGGAAATAAAACGTGATAGCAGACAAGCTCAGCAGGGCCATCTTGTTGCTCCACGAGTGGTCCCTCAAGAAAGAAATAGCGGGCAGGATATTCCTCAGGTGGAGCCAGCCTTGCTGTGACCTTTTTGCCAGTCACATGAACACGAAATGCAGAAGCTACTTTGCCCTGATTCCCCCTCTGGGAGAAGCCCCAAGGGACGCACTCGTACACGATCGGCCTCCGGGTCTCCTCTATGTTTTTCCACCAATCCCGTTGATACCCAAGGTTCTACAGAAAGCAAAAACCCTGGGAAGGACCATTATTCTAATAGCCCCTCATTGGCCTTTTCAGATTTGGTTCCCCTTCCTTTGACTTCATCTTTTGGAGGATCCTTGGATTCTGGACCCAGTTCCAGACCTTCTGATGCACTCGTCGGGGGATCTTCATCCCTCTCTGCAGTCCCTGAAGCTGACAGCTTGGCTGCTCCAGTTCCCATCATAGCCAGGTTCTAAACCCCTCATTTTTGCCCAAAGTTTGCACTGAAACCAATCTCAACCAGATTATTGATTTGCCAGTCTTCTTCCCTAATCATTCGAACAATTTAGAGTATATGCTGCACAAACTTGATATTCACAGACAGCTCAGATTTTATTTGGCTAGAACAAAAGATTTCAAAAAATCAGACCAGTTTTTTGTTTCATTCTTGGACTCAAGGAAGGGGTAGACCAGTGGCTAAAATGACTCTGTCTAAATGGTTATCTGATTGTATCACCTTTGCCTCTTCAGCTGCCAATATGCCTTTGCAACATAAGATTAAAGCTCACTCAACCAGAGCAATTTCTACATCATCTGCTTTTTCTGCCAGACTTCCCATTGATAACATTTGTGCAGCAGACACTTGGTCAAAACCTCATACCTTTATCACTCATTACAAAGTTGACAAGGCCTCCAGGGACAGGGCCTCCTTTGGATCCATGGTCCTGAGAAATATACTCCCGAGAGCCACCCAAGGTTGATGGTGCTTGGGACGCTACCCATTAGTAAAGAATGAATGGCGAGATTGAACAACTTCACATAAAGAAGTTATGTGCTTACTATAATGTTCCATATGAGTTGTTCATCTTGCCTTCATTCTTGCATCCCTCCCTCTTTACCCCCTCCTGGGCTTGATAGATGACCAAGATGCTTTATCCATCCTGGTTACTCAATCCTTCTCTACCTTTCTCTTGGGAGTGAAAGTATGACATATGGTATTATTATATGCAGCAAACAAGATCTGAGGTAATTCCAGGTGCATCATGGGATAGGGACTTGGCCTCGAGCTATTTGAAGACCTCGTGCTTTGCAATTGGCCGTATCTGAGCCGAGGGATCGGCTCTGAACCCATCAGTAAAGAATGAAGGCGAGATGAACAACTCACATGGAATGTTATGGTAAGTACATAACTTCTTTTTTTTTTTGTGTGTAAGGAAGTAAATAAGAAAACACCGAGTTTTAAGTAAAAGCACAGACTGCAACATGCACTTTAGCTTGGATGACCTTAATTTTAAGTTAGTTTATGCCTGTGGATGCAGCTGCCAGTGTTGGACATGTAAGCCTATTAGGAGGGTTAAACTTCATTATTTGAATATGTACATAGTTTTGTGTGTGTTTTTTTGCTAGGATTTCCTAGGATTTCAGAACTAAAATCTTTGAGGTGCAGCTAGCAGATTTTAGATTTCCATTGTGACAGGATGTCTGTTCACACCTGCTTTTTTATGCTTAAAGTTGGGAGGGTGGCCTAAGGGTTGGGAGGGTGGCCTAATGGTTAAGGTGTTTGCCTTGCAAACACAAAGTGCAGGGTTTGAGTCTCACAAGGGATAATTGGCTAGGCTTAAAATGGCTCGCAAGGGCAGTTAGCTTAGTACTAATCTATGAACCTATGAACCTAAAGTTGTGTCTTTGAGTTGTCCATAAGTCAAGACATTCATTTATCTCTTTTTCTTTCCTAACCTGCAACAAACAAGGGAGAGAGAGCCTAGATATTTGTGTCTCGGACAAAGGAAAAAGAAAGAAAAGGAAAAAGAAAGAAAGAAAAAAAAAAACAATCAGCAATCGGACACTGTTTAAATAGCTTGCGCATTGTGTTTGTAATAGCTATTCTTTCAGTGGCAAACTTTTTTTTCTGGATATGTCGAAGCTCATTATGCTTGGGCCACTCTAGATACCAAAGCACTTTTCAAGTAGTCAGCACTCGGGCTATCCCAGAAGCAACCACCTGATCCTCATTTCATACATTCTCAAGACGCCACAAAGTGAACATTGCCCGTTTGCTATCCTGAACCACTCTTTTCTACTGCCAGCTTCCTTCTCATTGATTGCTTTGAGAATATTTTAGAGAGAGATGACAGCAGCAATAGTGAAAAGAATACTGAACATAGTGTTAGGAACTTAACATAAATGTAGATGCCAGAATACATTTCAGTATTGCAGTCCAGGTCCCCCCCCCCCCACCTTTCCATTTTCCCTCCTGTGAGCCTTGGGTTGGGGTGGGTAAACATTTGATCCAGTTTTCACCTTCCCTGTCATCGATGTACCATGATCCTCTCCCTCGTTGACCTTGCAGTGCTCCTTAATGCGAGGGATTGGTAACCTCTGGGTTAAACCTTTGGCAGTGGGGAGTGTCTCATCCTTGTCCATTTGGGCTGTGGCATTTTCTCAGCTGACTTTGCCAAGGAAAGAAAAAATCTGAAGATATTGTCAGCTGATACCTCTCTCATACAACCTGCCCACCTTATTTGGCAGTGGGAGATATTCTGCTGAAGTTGTATGAGAAATTAGAGCTGCAGATGTTTGTCTGACCGTTTGGGCTACCTGTGGACAGAGTATCCCAAGAGTGAAGACTGCATCAGTGAAATACTTAAACATCTTCCTTTATGGTTAAGTTCCTAAACCAACTGTATTTTTACCTCCCTGTCCTTTGTTTGTCTGCTGAATTTTACAAAGTACCTAAATCCGGTTATTGCATATTGAATGACAAGGGGCATCCGCATCGAGCCCTCTCCACAAAACTGTTTGATTCAAGGAGACTGCAGAAGGTCTTGAATTTCATCCTTGTTTTCATAATCTGGGCCTGTCTTTCAGCTTGCCAAAGTCAAACTTGAACCTACAGAGAAAGTAGTATTTCTGGTGGCAGTGTTAGATGCAAGTTTTCAGGACAATGTCATAGGTTCATAGGTAAATCATAGGCTTTGATGCCCTTGTGGATCATTTTAAGCCTAGCCAATTTCCCTTTTATAGGTGAGAATCAAACCCTGCATGTTGTGTCTGTGAGTTAAACACCTTAATCATTGTACCAACCCTCAATCCCTGATGTCATCATGAATACTTATAGGTCCACTAGCACAACTGCTTATGAGGAATTTGCAGTGATACCTTAAGAGCAGATAATGTCAGCATTCCCATTCACTGGAAGTACCACTTCATAATGGAAAAAGTATTTTGGTGAAAAATGCAGGTGTAGCTCAGTTTGGGGCAGTGAGTAGCCAAGAGAACTCTTGTCACTGTGGAATTTTCTGACTTAGCCATGGGATCCCATGTGATATATTTAAAGATCTAGGGCAAACTGTACAAGAATCTGAAGGGGGAAGCACAAATGTGAAAGAAATGATTGCCTCAGCATGTGGACTTCTTGACCTGGAGGAAAGGGTCCCTAATGTACCCCCAAACTGACTACTCATCCCTTCTAGGCACACATTTTCAGATATCGTGTTAAGTATTATAAGGAAGGCAAGCAACCCAAACAAAATTAATTCATGCACTTCAAAATGGAAGAGATCTCTTTAATAACTCTCCAAGAACCAGGACCCAAATGCAGCCTGAATGTCACTGGCTCTGAATTATGTCAGGCCGTTTCAAAACAAACATTATTTGCACATCTTTACAGGTTAGTGTTTCTGCTGTCTCAATTTGGGTTTTTAAAATTAATCAGAATGCAAGACTGAAGACTGTCTTGAACAAGTAAACATGCTGCTTTAATAAAAATCAAAACCTTCTCAAATCTTAAGCACTTTTTGGTTGCAAGTCTTTTTAATGTACCTTCTGTTGCTGGTAGGTATACCTTTTAATCCTTAACAGGTCCTCTGATGCTCATTTCCTCACCCATTTATGGAAATCAAATATGTATTGGATGATTCATTTCTGTATGAATTGTCTGTATGAAATGCCCATTGTATTTGGACAGAATGGGTTTCATGCCAACTGATTTCAGGTTTGCCATGCAGAAGCATTTTCATTGTAGTGTATTTTTGGTCTAAAACATTTTCCTTTTTGACAGATATGGACAATTATGCCTGTAGAGTGTGCTGGTTTATCCATGGTTGCTGCCTTATTTATAATGACCTTCAACATCTAGCTCCAAAGGAGAAACCTTAATAGGTAGCAATTTTTGTTTTACCTTCATTGTAGCTCTCAGAACCTGTTTGGTTTCCATTGGCAGGCAGAGGGATCATGTACCACAAGAGGAATAACAGATGTCCTTCTATTCCCATGTTGCAGTATTCTTAGGGATTCTCTGCCTCAGGCGGCCCGAATGTCGGCTCCTATACAAAAGCTTAAGCCTGGTTGCTGTAGGGAGCGTGAGATGTCAAACGTAGGACCATAAACCATGGGCCTAAAATGTGACATCTGCACACACAGACCTCAGAACATTTCTGCCGCAGTCGAATGTCAGATCGATCGCATTGCTCCTCTACTGTCAAGACGTCTAAAGCTAAATACCCCATTGGCGATTTTGTTCTTTTACTATTGCTTGAGCTTGGTTTGCTGACTTCCCTTAACTGATGTCCGCGAAAAAGAGTAAATGCTGGTGCGGATGCCAAACTCCGCATAAGGACTCTCATGATCTTTGCGTTTTTTGCCTAGGCCGAGAACATGACCATACCCTCCATCCCATTTGCAAATCCTTCATCCCAAGGATGCTCAGAAGCAGTCTGGCCACCTTTAATCTTTACTTAGAAAACCAAAGGCTAAAAAAATTGGCACTTAGCATAGATCCCGAGTTGGCCACCCAGGTGGAACCACCACGGAAAAAAGCTAAGATTCATCTGCCTACTTCCTATGCCTCTCTGCCTTCGGACGCCCTGCCAGCTGCTGATCTAGGGGTTGAGGGACGTTCGCTAGAGCCATCTACTTCACCGATTCCCCTTGAAGTCACTGCTGAGGTACCGGCTGGCATATCCATGGAGATTGCTCAGACTGTTTCAACCAAAGTCAAGTGGGAACCAGGCTCCACGGGACGCCCGACTGGGATGCCAGAATCCAGGGCCCCAGCCTTAGCTCAGGCCCTAGAAACTACACCTTCTCCCAAAACTACTCCTTTGAAAAGGAAGCAAAAAACTAAACATTTATCTCCTCCTGCTGAGGGGATTACCTGACCGGCAGTCTTTCACTCAGTCTCTATTGCAGGCCTTCATGGCTCTTAGGCCCTTGGCCTCCTCTCCCTCCACCATCCCTGTCCTTAGTCCAAGGCCTGCTTTACCTACTTCTATTCCCCTGCCCACTTCTCATGAAAGAGAAGAGAAAGAAGAACTTTACTCTTCATCATCCGATGAGTCCATTACTTACTCATCGCAGATTGCCTCTCCCCTGGAATATTATTCCCTGGATGAGGAGTCCATAGACCGGGACTCTCCTCCAGAAGACATCACTTTTAGAGAGACCATTACCAAAATCAACAAGTATTTCAAGTGGGGTACTTCCCAAATGACTGAAACTCAAAAAAACATATTTTGAGTTACTTCAAGTTGAATCCCCCTCCCCTTCTGCCATCCCTCCAGTTATACCTGCATATTTGGATGCATTTGCTTCAGCATCCAAAAATCCTGATTCTCAGCCACCGGCTACTAAGTGACCTGACCGTTTCTATAAAGTGCCTGATGGTTATAAATTTCTTGTGTAACCCCCCTTGGCAGACCCATCTGTCATTGCTGTAGCCCCAGACAAGCAGTCAAGACTTATCCCATCCTCATCCCTTGTGCCTACAGACAAGGACAGCAAAAGTATGGACAGGCTAGGCAAGAAGATTTACACTTCCTCCACCCTAGCCTTCAGAGCTATTAATTATCAAACGCATATGATTGAATATGCCTTGGAGCTGGTATCCCAAGGATCTTCTCTCCTATCCTCCATGACTGACTCCCCTAACAAGATGAAGTCACAATCAAAACTATCCCTAACATCTCAGGTAGTCAGACATTCAATTAGATGCAGATGTTCATCGTGTTTCACTGCTGCAGTCATTACACTTGGGTTATATGGCCGTCAGGCGGTCCCACAGTCAGCCAGAGTTCCAAAGTCTTGGTCCGGCGTCAGTTGCTGTCGCTTCTTCCCTGACTTCAGTGCTCCAGGGGTATATAAGATGCAGCTGACGCCATTTTCTTCAGTCTTTCTTGCCGCGTGGTGCCCGAAGCAAAAGCAGTTCGCAAGTGCCGGTCGGCCGACTCCTGAGATTTTTGAATTCGAATTTCAGAACCGAAGTCTTCAGTAAAGCTAAGTTCCCCGTTGGGGAAACTTTTTCTTGCCTCAGACTGATGTCAGTAAAAGTTAATAATTGCATTTCTTGTGGGAAGCAAATACCTCATAAAGATTTTCATTCTTACTGTATTCCATGCCTAGGCCCAGACCACGACGTCACTAGTTGTCGGTTCTGTGCTAGATTTAACAAGCGCACTATTAAACGTCGGTTTGATTTTGCTCGCCATTATTTTGGCCGAAGGTTCAATTATACCATGCCGTCAGAACAACTGACGACCGGAATACACAAAGATAAAGACAGGCATCCGAGGTCCAAAACTGACGATGAAGCCTCTTCTAGGCCAGTCGCCGGTTCTCAGTGAGGCGCTTTCACAGCCCTTGACACAGGCTGCCTCCGACTCCCATGTGGAGATTTCTAGGCCTCTGGAAACTCAAGATATTGGGCCTACGGTAATTAACCCTTCAGATGGGTCCGGAGCCGCTGAGCAGGCATCGGCTTCTGAGGGTGTTTTCAGACCTTCACAGCTTACCATCAAAATAACAACCAAGTCTAAAACTCCATTAAAGACAAAGAAACAAGTAAAGCATTCACCTGGACAGGCCTCCATGCCTAAAAAACAGATGCTCAAAATGGCCGAAGACCTAATTACTCTGATCAGGGGTTCCCATCCCCCTCCTGATAAAAGGCCTAGGCAGGATACAGACTATGATTCCTCTGACCAGGTTTCCATTTCTTCTGATTCCTCTTCAGACCAGGGATACTCTTTACCCCCCTATGAGGACTCTGATGCTGAAGAATCAATCCCTTCAGCCTGTCCTCCTGAGGATTACTCTTTTGGGAAACTTTACATACCATGAGGGAGCATTTCCATTGGGAGAGCCAGGATTATTCAGGATCCAAGAAAAGGCTCAGAGATTTTCTTTTATATTCTCAGCACAGGCCCCTTGCCATTCTGCCTGCGTTAGATATTGTGGATGATGTGTTCTCTGAATCCTGTTTAACCCCAGATTCTTTGCCCCCAGCACCAGTCAAGCCAGATAGGTACTACAGAGTCCCTGACTCTCACAAATTTCTTTATAAAAACCCTGCTGCTGACCCAGAAACTATTTCCCAGGGTCCCAAAAGGGTAAAGGCTTCCACTGCCAAAAATCCAGTTCCTTCTGACAGGGATTCTAGAGCATTAGACAGATGGGGGAAGAAAGTTTACACTTCTGCAACTTTAGCAGTAAGGGCTTTAAATTGCCAGTTCCACATGCTTAAATACCAACAATATTTAATGTCTCTGTTAAAACAGAAAATGCTTACAAGCTCAGAAGGTCCTGACTATAAGGAAATGCAGGATTTATTGCATGCAGCTGAACAAGTGGGAAAACATACTCTGCAATGTGGTTTTGATTCATTATTACAGGATCTGTGATTTGAAGGCATGCTCGGTTAAAAGAACAAGGTTTACCTGATCATGTTAAGGCAAAATTATTGGATGCTCCTTTACAGCATGATATCTTGTTTGGTGTTAAGGCAGAAGAGGTATTAAAGAAAATTGAGGATAAGGCAAAATCTATGCAAACAGTGAGGGATTTCTTACAGCTACAGCCACCTCGATTTAGCAGAAATAGGCCTTCTAAAAATTGGTCCCTTCCAGTGTCAGACAGACCACAAAGAGGCAGATACGGATACCCAAGAGGCAGATCTCAGCCCCAAGGCTCTTACAAACCACGACAGTGGGGTGCTTCAACCCCAAAAGGAGGAGAAGACAAGTCACAACCTTATAGGAAACAGTCCCAATGACTTCCCCCTTCAAATGCCAAGCACTTACCTTTTGGCAGCTCCCTTAGGGGGAAAACTAGCACTTTTTTCACAAAATTGGCATATAATCACCCAAGACAAATGGGTTCTGAATATTGTGTCTCAAGGTTACAGGTTCCACTTTCACACTCTACCAAGGCCAAAAGGAATGCCAGACCTGCCACAAAATCAATGGGCAGAGGCACAAAAACAAATTACAGCCCTCATGGACATGAGAGCTATTCAAAAAGTGCCACAACAGGAACAAGGACAAGGATTTTACTCAAGACTTTTCTTGGTCCCCAGAAAGGACAAAGCCTGGAGACCCATACTGGACCTATCTACTCTAAATACTTACCTGGATGTTCCGAAATTCAAAATGTTGACACTACAGCAACTTCTTCCCATGCTGGGCAAGAAGGCTTGGCTTGTTACTTTGGACCTCAAAGAGGCATACCTGCATGTTCCAATCGGACAAAATTGCAGAAGATACCTCAGATTCATAGCTGGTACAATGCATTACCAATTCTCTGCACTGCCCTTTGGCTTATCTACTGCGCCCAGGGTCTTCACAAAATGCCTGGCACCAGTAATTGTATTTTGCAGACAAAAAGGAATTCAAATATATCCCTACTTGGACGACTGCCTTATTCAAGCAGAGAGCAAGGACATCCTTCTAAAGCATCTGGCGTTTGTAAAAAGATTGCTAATTTGCCTAGGGTACACAGTAAACGAAAAGAAGTCAAAACTAGTGCCCTCACAAGAGATAATATTCCTGAGTGCCAGCTTAAATACAACGGCCCAGATGGCTTATCTCACGCCAAACAAGCAAAGACAACTGACTCAGTATTTTCAAGTGATGGCAACAAAAACCCAGCTCCCTGCAAGAAAAATTCTGCAGGCCTTGGGGTTCATGGCATCCTGCATACTAGTAATACCATATGCCAGACTGCATATGAGGAAATTACAATGGTACCTAAAAAGTGTTTGGGCTCAACACTGTCACAGTTTGGAAACAGTAATACCACTTATTCCCTGCCTACAACAGGAGTTTTGATGGTGGGCACAGGCATGTCACCACAACAAGGGACAGCCTTTCACTTTACCCACAGCCAGGCAGACACTAACAACAGATGCTTCGGATTACGCCTGGGGAGCACACATGGCAGGAAAATGTATTCAGGGCAAGTGGGCCACAGACCAAATGCATCTTCACATCAATCAAAAAGAGATGCTAGCTATACAAAATGCCCTAACAGCTTTCAAGAACCTTCTGCATCCAGGACAACTATTACTAAAGACGGACAACACCACAGTTATGTGGTACATAAACAAGCAAGGGGGCACTCATTCCTATCCCCTCTGCAGATAAGCCATGACTTTGTGGAACACAGCACTGACCTATCAAGTTCATCTGCAAGCACAATTCCTGCCAGGAAAGAAAAATACTCTGGCAGACGACTTAAGCAGAAACATCATGGATCCTCATGAGTGGAAATTAAATCCACAAGTATTCAGCATGATAACACAAAAATGGGGGTGCCCAGACATGGATCTTTTTGCCTCCCCTCTGAACTGCCAACTACAGAAATTCTACACAAGGACTTGCACACAAGCATGGAAAGTGGATGCTCTCTCATTCAGCTGGAAAACCCTAAAAGTTTATGCCTTCCCACCACTGCCTCTCCTTTAAAAGGTACTCCTAAAAGCCAGACAGGAAAGACCAAAAATGATCCTGATTGCCCCAGACTGGCCACGCCAGCACTGGTACCCAATCTTAAAGAACTTGGCTCAAGGCCCAGCATGGATTTTACCTCAAATTCCACATCTTCTGACTCAACAAAACAATCAGATCCTGCACAGCCAGCTCAAAACCTTAAACCTGGCTGCATGGCAGATTACTTAGCTAAGCCGCCAACACCTCTCTCTAAAGCTGTTATGGATGTCATTTTGGAGGCCAGGAGGCCCAGCACCAGGAAATCCTATTCAGAAAAGTGGAAGAGATTCTGCGCCTAGATTAGAACCAGGCTCAAAGCTTTGACCCTCTTGTTCCAAATATTCCTCAGATATTACAATACTTAACTGAGATGCTGGACAAAGGCCTATCCTTTTCATCCATTAAGATCTACGCCTCTGCCATCTCAGCTCATTACAACACGGATCCTCCTATTTTCTCTCATCCATTATTAAAACAGTACCTCAGAGGGGCTAAAAACGTAAGACCGCCCCGGAGAGCACCAACACCAACTTGAAACCTTAACTTTGTCTTGGAAAAACTAACTTTACCTCCTTTTGAGCCAGCCAATTCAGCAGAATTAAAATATGTGTCATGGAAAACTGCTCTGCTTCTGGCAATAACCTCAGCACGAAGAGTCTCAGAGTTACAGGCACTAATGGCAGTGGAACCTTTCATCATTTTTCATCAGGACAGGGTTTCTTTAAGAACAAACCCTACACTTATGCCAAAGGTGGTATCCAGGCTCTTAACCAAACTATTCACTTGCCAACATTTTATCCAAATCCACAGAATAAAGGGGAGAGACTTCTTCACTCATTGGACATACATAGGCAGTTACGCTTCTACTTGGACAAAACAAAAGCTTTCAGGAAAACTGAGCAATTGTTTGTAGCATGTACTGCAGGATCACAGGGAAAGGCTATTTCAAAGCAGACCATTTCAAAGTGGATAGGACACTGTATCCGTTTCTGCACACAGCATGGAAAAACTGTACCTAGCAACATTAGGCCACATTCCACCAGGGCAACAGCCACTTCAACTGCCTACCTTAGAGGAGTACCTACCAAGGATATTTTGGAAGCTGCAACTTGGAGTTCAGTGCACACCTTTACCAAGCATTACCACTTGCCTCTTTACTCTAAATCCAGAGCTGGCTTTGCCACTGCAGTTCTGCAGGGCCTCATAGCCACCCCGAATCCTTTATAGACCCAGCCACCCAACCTCAGCTTTGGGATTCAACCCAAGTGTAATGACTGCAACAGTGAAACACGATGAACATAGTACAGTTTTGTACCTACCATAAGTGTAGATGTTCGAGTGTATTCACTGCTGCAGTCCAGGTTACCCTCCCTCCATCCCCACTTCTTAGCTGGGACTTATCTATATCTTTCTACCCTATACAACCTATGTGGTGTATTTGCTTGTAACTGAAGGTATTGATGTTATGTGGTCCAGTCTCGCCTACATTCTTACTCACTGGTTCGGAGCCGAACATTGGCTCCGACTCGGCCAACTTATTTTTCTAGCACAAAGTCTCTAATTGGCTGGGCTAACCTGGTATCCCATGTTGCACTGCTCCATAGCCCCAGATCTCGTTTGCTGCTCATGTAGCTAGGATGTGGTCTCACTTGGCTGTGGCTAAGTAGCTTTAAAACTTTTTTATCACTGAATATTGTGTTTTTTCCTCACAAAAGCTATTTTAATAGCTATTTGCTCTTGTTTAGCGTGTGTTGTGGTGTGAGTGATTTGTTTTGTTGGTATCCCTCTGTTCCTACATGCTAGGCCTGTTTAAATTAGAGGACCTAGTCCTCCCTCCATTGTATAGTTTTGTCCTAATTTCCTGTGTAAAAAAAAAGCGTTTTTTTCTTCGCTGTGTGTGTGGGTTAATCATGCCAAGAATCGTTTAAGTTAGAGATTCTTGTCAGTAGTTGTTAGCGGTAGTTTCCCGCCTTAACCGTTGTTGGACTAGGGTCCTATTGCTTGTTTGTGTTTTGTGCAGTGGTCATTGATATGTCAAAGGATCAAAAGGAACATAAACCTCTGGGTTTAAGAAATGTTCTAAATGCAGCTATAACATGTCCATAACAGATGGACATTCCGTTTGTGTATACTGCCTGGGGGCTATACATTTACAAGAGTCCTGTAGCTTTTGTCACGCCTTCAGTCCGAGGGTGCTATAGGAAAAAAAAATAAACTTATACTGAAGGGTCTTCTAAAGCCTTCCTTCGAGGAGTCCTTGGACTCTTCCTCTGGTTCACAAACTAAAGCCAAGACTTCTAAGGCTAAAAAGAGATCACCGGCTCCATCTGTTTCATCTGAGCCACCGGAGAAGACTACCAAATTGGATTCTACCTCCTCGGCTCCCTTGTCCTCAGGGCCGCAGGAGGTAGCTGTGGTTCTTGAATCAGCCTCCGCTCCAATTCTGTTAGAGCCCATTCGGAGCCAGTCTCCTAGTGTTAGACATGGATCTCCAGATAGGAGATCACAGTCACCTTCTCTCTCCTCCAAATCCTCCAGACTCTCTGATTTGGATGTGGATAGGGTGGTCCAGAGGCTCCTACATTCGCCTATGTTGGCAAAATTATTTTCGGCTCCGACCCAGTCGGCTCCGGAGCCAGTCCCGATGAGTGCACCGATGGTTCCTCCTCCGAGCACCTCCTTGTCTTTGGAGCTGGAGTGTTCTGCTCCAGGTGATGTTCTGCCAGCTCCGATACCTCTTAAGGCTTTATCGGTGCTGACGTCGGCTCCAACCACGTCAGCTCCGTCCTCTGGTTTCAGAACTCGGGTTTCCTCTGTCGGGCCCGAGGGGGATACTTCGGGACTTTTGTAGGTTCCGAGCCTACCTCTCGGCGCTTTGGCTCGGGGAAATTCGGCTCCGGTCGTGGCCTTGGTGGTTGGTCGGTCCTCGGATTTGGGGGGACCCGCCTTTGAGGCCATGAGGAGCGCACTGGCCAGATCTTCAGTGACATCATCCGGATCGGTCATTCCATCCCCTTCCACACCGCCGAGAGCCTCTGATGTCCCCCTATCGGTTGACGGTGGAGCCCCAAGGTCTAGGGATATCCCCATGAGCAGTCCACAACTTTCTGAGGGCCCCTCTGAGTCTGTGCCTGAGGAGCCCCCAAGAAAGAAGTTGTGCAAGAGGAAGCACATAGACTCCCAGGACGAGTCTCTCACTTCTGATACCGACCTCAAAGACTCAGAGGGGTCCCCCAAGTCGTCCTCCGATGACTTCTCTTTCTCCGACATCCTGGAGATTTTGAGGCAGAGAGGCGGCTGGTCGTCCAAAACCCCCTCTGAGGAGGAGTTGGTATTCCTCAAGGCCTTTGGGGCTCAACCCTCCGCCTCCTGGGTGTCTCCACCCTTCGATGAGCTCCTAGATTTGATCTGTCAAAGGGTGTGGGAGACTCCTGACTCGGTGGAACCTGTACCCAGATGCCCTAATAAATTTCTTTCAGCTCCCCCTGGGAAAGAGTTCCTGTCTAAAGGGGTTTCTGTGGATGCCATGGTGGTGGCGGCGGCCACTCAACAGAAAGTAGCAGAGTCTTCTTCTTCTGTCCATCCTCCTAACAAGGAGTCCAGGAGTATGGATCGGTACTGGAAGCGTACCCTCTCTTCAGCGACCTTCACCCTTCGGTCTCTGAATTATCTTTGTCATTTTACTCTGCTCCAGAGAGATCTCCTTAAAGAGTTCGGAGATACTCTAATGGGTAATGTACCTGAGGCAGTAACGCAGACGGTTAACGCCCAGTTGTCTACTCTTGGCTCGATTGTCAACTCGTCCATGAGTCTCATATCTTATGCAGCCGAAGGGGCGAGCAGGGCAGCTAGCTCAGGTGTAGCCCTCAGGAGGCAAGCCTGGATGCGCCTGTGTCATTTCGCGGAGGCCTTCAAGTCTTCCTTCACAGATGCCCCCTTTGATGGGTCCTCGCTCTTTGGGACCAAAGTGAAAGACACTCTCACCAGATGCGAGCAAGAGGCAAAGACCCTGTCTGCTGTAGGGGTCCATTTTTCCCTTCCATCTAGGCCTTACCCCAAGGCTCAGAGGGGAGGAAAAATGTGGTTCAAAAAGTCACAGAAGTCTTTCCCTGCCGCTCAAGGTGAGTCCCCCTCCAGAGGCAGAGGAGGGGGAGGCTATTCTGGGAGACGCCGCCCTAGGTTCAGAGGAGGCCCTCGCAATTCGGGAGACCATGATTCCTTTCACAGGCCTTCCTATCATCGTTCCTGATGTAGTGCCCGACTGTGCTATTCCGGAGCCAGTTGGGAGCCGCATTTCATTGTACCCGGAAGCCTGGGCAAGTATCACTCAGGATCGATGGGTGTTTTGTATAGTTACCGGAGGTTATTCCATCCCCTTGTTTTCAGACCCCCCTCCAGTCAAGAGAATCCCAGAAGTTCCACCCAGTCAAAGGGATCACGCAACACTAGAAATTTCAAAGTTGCTGGAAAAAGGAGTCATCCAACCTGTCCCCTCAGACCAGATCAGATTAGGGACTTACTCAAGACTCTTTTTGGTGCCGAAAAAAACAGGGGACCTGAGACCCATCTTGGATCTCAGCCGACTGAATTGCTACGTTCTAAAGTCCAAGTTCCGAATGGTCACCCTTCAGTCTATTTTTCCGTTACTGGGAAAAGAAGTATGGATGTGCTCCATCAACCTCAAGGATGCTTACTACCATATCAAAATGGACAGGGCATCCAGGAGTCACTTAAGCTTCCTGCTGGGAGACAGTCATTTCCAGTTTTGTGCTCTGCCCTTTGTTCTCACCACAGCCCCCAGGGTGTTCACCAAGTGTTTGGCAGTGGTGACAGCTCACCTGAGACGTCAAGGATTCCAAGTGTTTCCATACCTGGACGACTGGCTCCTCACCGCCCCCACCAGGCATCTTCTCATTCAGGCCAGGGAAAAGACCATTGCCCTTTGTCATCAACTAGGAATTACCTTGAACTGGGGAAAGTCTGCCTTGCTGCCCTCACAGCGTGTCACATTTATAGGCGCAGAGCTAGACACCGTTCATATGCGGGCGTTCCTGCCCCAAGAAAGATTAGAGGTGTTGCAGGGTCAGGTTCGCGCATTGTTACCCCTCAAGAAGGTTCAGGCCAGATGGGTTCTACAGCTTCTGGGATCCATGGCAGCCACCATTATGTTAGTGCCTCTAGCCAGATTACACATGAGGCTTCTGCGGTGGCTCCTCTCTGCCCAATGGTCCTTTCAGAAACTTCCCCTGTCCCATTTGATCCTACTCACCGATCGGTGCAAACAGGACCTCTGTTGGTGGCTGCGCTCCGCCAACTTGAACAAAGGGAATCCGTTTATTCCTATGCCACCGGTTGCCATGATGACCACGGACGCCTCCCAGATGGGGTGGGGGGGGGGCATTATCTTGGCAGGGCGGTCCAAGGCACATGGCAAGATCACGAGGTACGTCTGCACATCAATGTTCTAGAGATGAGAGCGGTGTTACTGGCGTTGCAAGCACTGCAGAGCTCTCTCCCCCTAGGAACGATTGCGATTCACTCGGACAACATGTCCGGGGTGTAGTACCTGAACAAGCAAGGGGGAACCAGATCTTACCCCCTATGCAGAGAGGCCATGTGAGTGTGGCAGTGGGCAGTGTCTTCCCGACTGTTCCTAGTGGCAACGCACATTCCAGGGAAGGCCAATGTAGTAGCAGACAGGCTAAGCAGATCTATTCTGATGCCTTACGAGTGGTCCCTGAACCACCGAGTTGCGGAACAGAGTTTCAACAGGTGGGGTCAGCCTTGCTGCGATCTTTTTGCCAATCCCCACAATGCCAAGTGCAGCAACTACTTCACTCTGATCCCCCCACAGGAGGAGTCACCCAGGGACACTCTATTCCACGATTGGCCTCCCGGTCTGCTCTATGCTTTCCCTCCATTTCCTCTGCTACCAAGAGTGATCCAGAAAGCCATTTCCTCGGGAAGCAAGATGATTCTAATTGCCCCACACTGGCCTCGCCAAGTCTGGTTCTCCTTTCTTCATCAGTATGCAGTGGACAATCCTTGGACTCTGGACCCCGCACCAGACCTACTGACACATGTCGGGACAGTCCCATCCCTCCCTGCGGACCCTCAGGTTGACAGCCTGGCTACTCCACTTCCATCTTTAGTCAGACTTCATCGTTTTTCACCTGAGGTAGTACACATTTTATCTTCTCATAAATCTTCTACCAGGAAGATTTACTCCAGCAAGTGGAAAAGATTTTCAATTTGGGCTCAGACACAGGGACTGGATCCTTTCACAGCCCCCATCCCTGCTGTCTTAGATTTTTAATCCATACTTTTTCAGCAGGGTTCTGCTCCTGCGACCATTAAGGGTCCAGCTGGCCGCTATTTCTAATTTTCATACCCCTTACGAACCTTCTCTCATGGCTCATAAACTATGTAAGGCCTTTTTGAGGGGCACCTTGTTACTACAGCCGCCTGTGTCAGAACCCATCATGCCATGGGATTTAAATTTCGTCTTACAGACCCTGACTTCATCACCTTCCGAGCCAGCTGCCACCTTTGAATTAAAATATCTGTTTTGGAAGACTGCATTCTTAATAGCCATCACATCAGCCAGACAGGTGTCGGAGATTCAAGCGTTGTCCATCAAATCCCCGTATTTAATCTTTCATAAGGACAGGGTTTCCTTGAGACCTAATCCATCCTTTCTTCTGAAAGTAATCTCTGCCGTTAATCTCAATCAGTCTATTGAGCTGCCAGTTTTCTTCCCTCAATTTTCCAACAAGGCAGAGTTTAAATTTCATCAGTTGGACGTACACAGGCAGCTTCAATTTTACTTACACAGGACAAAACAACTTCGTAAGTCTGACCAACTGTTTGTGTCCTTTTCAGAAAATAGAACAGGTTCCCCTATTTCTAAGATTACTATTTCCAGATGGATTTCTGAATGCATCTCCTATGTCTATTCGTCAGCAGGCAGACATTTACCATTCCCCGTCAAGGCTCACTCCACCTGGGCTGTTTCCGCTTCAGTAGCTTATCATTCCAGGCTATCTGTGGATGAAAGTTGTGCTGCGGCCACGTGGGCTTCTCCCCACACCTTTATTACTCATTACAAATTAGACGTGGCTTCTAGGGGCCGGGCTTCCTTTGGTTCCACCGTTCTCAGGAGCATCTTCCATTGAGCCTCCCAGGATAGAGGTGCTGGGGACGCTGTCCCGTGAGTAAGAATGTAGGCGAGATTGGACCACATAACATCAAGAAGTTATGTACTCACCATAACGTTTGATGTATGTGGTCCATCTCGCCTCACATTCTTAAGTTCCCTCCCACCTGTCCCCCCTCCTGGAGGATTTGGAGGTGACATTGGTCTTCAGTACCCTTTGGTATTGGTTGTTTTTTCTTTGCTACACTGGATAGTGTTCTACCTTACTGAGCTGTGGTTGTGCATGAGGTGTGACTATGGATTGCTGCAAACTAGATCTGGGGCTATGGAGCGGTGCAACATGGGATACCAGGTTAGCCCAGCCAATTAGAGACTTTGTGCTAGAAAAATAAGTTGGCCGAGTCGGAGCCAATGTTCGGCTCCGAACCCGTGAGTAAGAATGTGAGGCGAGATGGACCACATACATCAAACGTTATGGTGAGTACATAACTTCTAGTTTTTATTTTTTATGTATGTTTTATTAGCAATATGTATTGCCTACCTATTTGGGGGCACCTGACATCTGGGGCAAGAAAAACTGAAGAAAATGGCGTCTGCTGCATCTTTTATACCCCTGGCACACTGACGTCAGGGAAGAAGCGTCAGTAACCGATGCCGGACCAAGACTTTGGAACTCTGGCTGACTGTGGGACCGCCTGACGGCAGGATAACCCAAGTGTAATGACTGCAGCAGTGAATACACTCAAACATCTACATTTATGGTAGGTACAAAACTGTACTTTATGATGCAGCTGAAACTTCTGCTAGGTCTGCTGCATCCGGATCAGTGCTACGCAGATACTCATGGCTAAGACTTCAATCCCTGCCTAAGGACTTTAGGTTCATAGGTAGGTACAAGGCTATCTGCCCGAGGGCATTTATAAGCCTAGCCAGAGTATGTCGGCGTTTGCCACCCCATTGATTAATTAACTGAGCCTCTGTCAAGCAGAGCCAATGAAGTGATTCCAGAGGTGTATTTTCTGTTACCCATCCACTCGTCAAGGCTCCTCTTGAAGAGTGTTAGTGAGGGGCTCTGCCTAATGTAGTTAGGAATTTTGTTCCAAAGCATGTGACAGGAATATATTCCTCCAGCATGTTCTATTTATTGTTGTGGCGAGGTTTAGCTTACTAGAGCACGTGGCTCGCAGTGACTTGGATTTCTTTAGGTGGAGCATGTCCATCAATTCTGAGTTGGACATGGCTTTGTAAGTCAGGCAGAGATCACCTCTGAGTAAGCGATATTTCACTGAGTGCAGCCGGAGTTTTTTCAGTCGGGCTGCATAGGACATATGTTTGAGTCCAGTAATCCTCTTGGTGAGGTGCTTTTGTGGTCTTTCCAGCTGTTGGAATTGTCTTGTGAGGTACATCCCAAATGGAGCATTGTACTCTATGATGGGTCTGAGGAGTGACGAGTAGAGGTGCACTATAACCTCTCTATTTCTGATGTGAACCCCTTAGTAATTAGATGGGCCACGTAGAAGGATTTCCTAACTACTTTGGCAATGTGATTGTCAAAGGAGAGATTACTATCTACCTTGGTCTCCAGATCTCTTATTACCTCTTCTATATTAAGGGGGCTGCTGCCTATGTGGTAATTCGTGGGTGTTTTGTTTCCCAAACTGGATGACTATGCATTTTTTGGCATTTAGCTTGAGGCCATGACTATGACACCAGGTGGCTTTCTCAGTAAGGCCTTTTTGAAGGATGTCCGTGTCAGCCGGAGAGTCAGTTATTGCTCCCAGTTTGCAGTCATCGGTGAACTTGGTTAGCCATAGTCCTCCTGTGTTTGCATGTACCTCTGAGAAATATATGCCAAACAGTAGGGGTCCCAGAACCGAGCCTTGTGGGACACCACTTGTGACTGGTTTAGAGTCGGACCTGGAGCCCGCTATTCTTACCGTGTGAGTTCTGTCTGTAAGCCAGTTGGCATCCCATCTTGTGACGTAGGGGTTTATGTTCAGGCTGGTGAGTTTTTCTATAATACCCGAGTGAGGAATGGTGTAGAACGCTTTGGCGAGATCAAGGTAGGCTGTGTGAACCACCTTTCCCTCGTCTATGGCTTTGGTGACTGTCTCGAAGAAGTCAACCAGGTTTAGTAGGCATGATCTGCCCTTAAAAAAGCCGAACTGGGTCGGGTCAAGTGTTTGGAGGTTCCCAATGTCTTTGTTAATGAGTTCCATGATGATGCTCTCCATAGCCTTGCAGACCAGGCTAGTCAGCCTTATGGGGCGATAGTTACCAGGGTCAGTTGTGGCTCCTCCTTTGTGGAGGAGAATAACCGTTGCTGTGCGCCATTCTATGGGCACGCAGCCTGTGGAGAGGCTGAGGTTGAATAGAGTGTTTAGGTGGCGGGTTAGTTCGTTCTGTAGTTCGTGCAAGACGCAGCCTGGGACACCATCTGGCCCCATTGATGCTGTGTTTTTGGCTTTTGAAAGGGCTGTTTTCACCTGTGCTTCTATGATTTCCAGAACACTACACTTTTTCGGTATTGTTGTGGGCCCTTTTGAAGGTGAGATCTGCCAGGATGTTGGCAATAACAGTAGGTTCAGTATATTTTGTGCTATTTTGCACTAGCTCAGAGCATATCTGCGAGTTGCCACTTAGATTCTTGACATAGCTAAAGAAGCCTTTGTGGTTATCTTTTGAATCCTTGACTATTTTTCTTTCGAATTTAGCCTTGCATGATTTTATGAGGGACCTTAGTTTATTACTGATAAGGGATGTCTTTCCTTCCTGGGATTTGCTTTTTTTCTGAACTAGTTTCCTCCTTTTGTTGTATAACCTGTTTATGGCAAGGGTCCACCAGACTAGTTTCCTTCTCTTAGGGGAGTGAGTCTTGGTTTTGCTAGGGATGGCACGATCCATGCATCCTTGTAGGTGCTCATAGAGTGCAGTTGTAAAGGATTCTGCATTTTGGGCAGTGTTATCCCTTAGCGTGGGGACTGTGAAACTTACCACCTCTGCCTTAAGTAAGGTGAAGTTTGCTTTAGAAAAGTTTTTCACTGTGGTTTCCTTGGTTGGGGGTGGTGGTGGGGGTGGGGGGTGGACATCCAGGGTGATTAGTTATTGGTCTGATCTAACCAGTGACGGGTTGACCTCCGGTACGGAACACCTGTCACCCATGTTGGTGATGACCAGGTCCAGTATGTTGTGGCCTCTGGTAGGGGAGTTTACCAGCTGATCCAGGGCATTTGGGTTGAATAATTCCAGGAAGCGCTGAGCCTGGGAGTTTGTACTCGAGTAGTTTTCCCAGTTAATGGTAGGGTAATTGAAATCGCCCAATATCAGGGTGTTCAGTAGGACCTTCATGTTTTCCAGTGTCTCCAGAAAGGCGGAGTGGTGGTCCTGGGTCATGGAGGGTGATCTGTAGCAGGCCACAATTTGCATTGCAGATTTGCCCGATGTTAGCTGCACATGGATGTTCTCAGAGGTATCATGCTGTGCCACTAACCTAGAGGTGTGGGTATCCTTAATGAATAGGGATACATCCCCCTCCTTGTGTTTCGGTCCATGTTCTGTGGCCGAAATATGTGGCATGAGTTATAGCCCTGTAGTGCTCTCTGGAGCCTTGAACCAGGTTTCAGTTACTGCACAGATGTCAACGTTCTCCATACTTAGAAGTGCTTCGAGCGCATGCATTTTGAGATTTAAACTCCTGGCGTTGAGTAGCATAACCCTCATTTTTTTACTTGTGCTGTTTACAGAGGTGGGTTTGCATTTTGAGCCTTGCCTAAAAAAGGCACTATGGGGGTAACAAGAGCCTTGGCCAGTATTCGAAAGCCAAGGGGTGACAGGTGCAAGCCGTCTCTTGCGAAGCAACGTGGCTTGTCGAGCATGTCATCCCAGGCTGATGGACACTGGATCCCCTTTGAATGACACCAGAAGCTTAGCCAATTGTTGAAATTGATCATTTTTTTCTTTATACTGAGGTATCATTCTTGGTGAGGGCAGGATGCTACTCAGAGTCGGGGTCATACCCGCCTGGGCTACATGACCAGAGAGCTCTTCAATGTCTCTTTTCATGTAGTCCAGGGAGGTACGTCTCAGGTCATTCACACCAACATGAACAATGACAGAGTCATATTTGTACTTGTTCTGGAGTGACCCGAGTGCTTGTGTTATGTCGCGGATCCTGGCACCCGACAGGCAGCTAACAGTAACCTTCTCCTTGTCCAGCCTAGTGAGTGGGACGTCAGTGTGCCTGACTATAGAGTCGCCTATTACTAGTGTGTTAGATATGTTATTTCACCTTAAGGGCTGTGATTGTGCGGCACATTGATTTTGTGTTTTATGTGTTGTCTGGTTTGTGACGGGAGGTGCAGGTTTTGTGGGTGTCTGCTTTGGAGCTCTCTGATGCTTTTGCTGGTTTTTATTTAGTGTCTCCGAGTATGATTTTGTGTATTTGTGTATTTTTTGCCAGTGCTGGTTTAGTAGGTCTGTGTGAGGCTGGAAGTGTGGTGCAAGTGTTGACCTTCTCCTCATGACTGTCTGTTCCAGTCTTGGGTGGAGAGACCTTGGCCTCCAGTTTGGCTGTATAATTGCATCTCTTGCATATGTTAGTGTTTTGTGGTAGGAGGAGAGGGCTGTCTGTGTACATGAGGCAGTTGTATCATTGCCTCAGGATACCCAGATTCACCAGCTGGACTGGAGAGTGCACCTGAAGTTGCCCTTTGGTCATGCCTGAATAGTAGAGTAAGCTGCTTAGTCCCTTGGTTGGTGAGGGGTGGATAAAGAGCCTTGCCTTGCCCTGCTGGGCAGTCAAGTGTCAGGGTATATTAGTGCTTCCTATTAGGTCTGAGCAAGTGCTGGACTGTAGGTTGCTTTTTGAGTGCTTAGGTTGAGAGTTAGACTAGTTTCAAGTAAAAAACTGAAGAGGAGACTTAGTGGAGCCGGGAATAATTTCACCCTAGGTAACCGGTGCTGCCCGGCGCACAAAACCGTGCAAACGTGTTTTTTAAACTACTAACTTCTGGGCTGGAATCACTCCTCCAGGAACAGATGGCTGCTCAAAGTTCCCCTCTCTCACAGGTGAAAAGAGAAACTTCCCTCTATCCAAGTAAGGTATGGGCAACTCAGAAACTTGTAACACAGGCCTGAACTCAGCACTAGCCTGAAAAGTGGACTATACTAGCTTAGAAAAGCGGGAAACAAGAAATGTTTTTTTTTTTTTTTTTTTTGTTTTTTTTTTTGTTTTTTTTTTTAAAGATAAGGCAAAAACAGTAAAAAGTACACTTAAAACAGCTTTAAACGACTACAAGCGATCAGAAAAGGCTATCGCACTTTAGTGTGTAGCCTACAACAGTTATACAATTTATTTAAAGAAAAAACTTTTTGAAAGTGCAGGCAGTCAAATAAGTACAATATGTGAAAAAAACAAGCTTTTAAATCACAATAAGTGCTGGAAAATCAGCGTTAAGGTGGAAAACAGTTAAGTGCAGCAAGAAAATACAGAAAACTGATAAGTATCAGATTAAGGCTTTCTAGTGCTTTCCAGTAGGTTAGTTACAGGAAAGATGGGAAACAAGCACAGATGTGGTCTTTTAAACCAGAAAGTTGAAAGAGATGGACAACTTCCCGAATGATCAATAAACTACAATTCCTGGGCCAAGAACCACTCCTCTTGTGGCAGACAGGCTACCTAGTACTTACCACTCCCACTGATAAGCTAGAAGGCTGCACTCTAACACAAAGGCTTGGGGGGCTCAGAAGCTTACAAACAGTCCTGGGTACAGCAAATCTGTACCTGGACTAGACTAGTTACAGGAAAGGTGGGGATCAAGCGCAAACACGAGCTTTAAAACCAGAAAGTTGAGAGAGATGGAAAAAAACTGCCCAGACGTCCAATAAACTACAATTTTGGGGCCAGAACCACTCCTCTTGTGGTAGATAGTCTACTTAGTGCTTACCACTCCTACTGATAAGCTAGAAGGCTTCCCTCCAACACAGAAAAGCTTACGGGGCTCAGCTTACCAAAAGTCCTGGATACAGCAACTCTGTATCTGGATTAGGCTAGTAACAGGAAAGGTGGGAAACAAGCACAAGTGCGGCTTTTAAACCAGAAAGTTGAAAGACATGTGAAAAAACTGCCCAAACGGCCAGTAGCTACAATTTCTGGGCCAGGAACCTCTCCTCTTGTGGTAGATGGCTACCTAATGCTTATTACGTCCACTGATAAGCTAAAAGGCTTCCCTCCAATACAGAAAGATTTGGGGGGCTCAGAAGCTTACAAAGAGTCCTGGATACAGCAAATCTGTACCTGGACTAGACTAGTTACAGGAAAGGTGGGGAACAAGTGCAAACGCAGGCTTTTAAGCCAGCAAGTTGAAAGAGATGGAAAACTGCCTAAACTGCCAATAAACTACAAATTATGGGCCAAAACCCACTCTTCCCGTGGTAGATAGGCTTACCTGATGCTTACCACTCCCACTGATAAGCTAGAAGGCTTCCCTCCAACACAGAAAGGCTTGGGGGGGGGGCTCAGAAGCTTACAAAGAGTCCTGGATACAGCAAATCTGTACCTGGACTAGACTAGTAACAGGAAAGGCAGGAAACAAGGCACAAACACAGGCTTTTGAATCAGAAGGTTGAAAGAGATGGAATAGCTTCCCAAACGGCCAATAAACTATAATTTCTGGGCCAGAAACCTCTCCTCCTGCGGTAGATAAGCTACCTAGTGCTTACCACTCCCACTGATAAGCTAGAAGGCTTCCCTCCAACACAGAAAGGCTTGGGGGGCTCAGGAGCTTACAAATAGTCTTGGATACAGCAAGTCTGTATCTGGACTATATAAGTTACAGGAAAGGCAGGAAACAAGCTAGGAATTTTTTTTACAGAAAAGCAGCTAAAACAGCAGTAAATACAATTCAAATGCAGTGCAGGCTAGCACACGTGTATCAATATTATGGCAAATACAGTTTAATTAAATGCAATTAAATTAACAAATGACTAAAAAACAAGTGCAGAAGGCATTAAATTAGAAGGCTACTAACAAGCAGTGATAAGTATATATATATATATTTTTTTTTTTTTTTTTTTTTTTTTTGAGGGAGGGAACACAGCAGGATCAAGAGGCTACAGGGGTTGTCCTTCTTAAATGCTCTCTTTGTAATTAGTAGGATTGCCTGAAATCAGAATATGATCTCACTACACTCAGTTGAGTGAGCAAATGAGATAGGCCCAGAAGGAGTATCCAAATACAAACTTACAAAAAGGGCGGTCAGTTTCAAAGCCACCAAGATTAACACCAAAACAAGAACAGGAAGGGTGGGAGAACACAGTGGAGACAACAAGAGACTAAACAGTACAGCACCACTATAAATAATAGGCAAGTGTATAAATACAGCACAGTGCAAATTATGTTGCAAAAAGTGTACTTATCAGTTTGGAATAGATTCCAACTTTGCAGCTCACAGCAAATCTATCAGCTTTCCAGCAGTTCACAGAAATGCAGTCTGTATTGGAATTACAATGAAATACAGCTCAGGCAATCACTAACAGCTAGGATGTGGGCTGGCTCAACAACCCTGTCTCTGAAACTAGCTTGAGCTACCCTGAGAAAAAACACAGTGGAAACAACAAGAGACAGAAACAATACAGCACCACTATAAATAATAGGCAAGTGTATAAATACAGCACAGTGCAAATTAAGTTGCAAAAAGTGTACTTATCAGTTTGGAATAGATTCCAACTTTACAGCTCACAGCAAATCTATCAGCTTTCCACTTCAAGTCCAAAATCCTTGACGCTCCACTAAACCACAACCTCCTGTTTGACAAACAATCCACTGAACTATCTAAAAACCTTCAGGAGAAAAGTAAGGAGTTTCAAGATATTAAATGCCTTCTGGTGTCTCCCATACCAAAATACTACCGAAATTATCTAGCTAAGACCACCTATGTCATTAGAACTCTCTCCACTGCTACACCTCCTCCTTCCAGGCACAGAAAAGGAACCAGGAGACAGACCTCTTCCACACCAGCCTCTTCTCAGCCTGCACCCAGACAGCCCTTTCATGACAGAAATGGCACAAACAATGCGTGACTGTCTTGCCCACCTCCTCCTGTCAGCTCGTCTCGCCCACTGCCTCCCCCTTTGGAGAACTATCACTACAGATCGTTGGGTTCTGGCAGTAGTAGAAGAGGGATACTTCCTTTCCTGGAAAGAAAGACCCCCAGCACGGGGCATTCCATTCCCACCCAAAAACCAACTACACCTTATTCCCCAAATCTTACAGGATCTACTGACCCATGGAATCATAGAAACCCATCCCTCCAGGATAAGAAGGAAAAGGTTGGTACTCAAGGTTATTTTTAGTACCAAAAAAGGACGGCTCTTGGAGGCCAATTCTGGACTTGTCCTTTTTAAACCTCTTCCTGAAAGTTCCATCTTTCAGAATGCAATCCCTCCAGACCCTCCTTCCACTGTTGCCAGCCCAAGCATTCATGGCCACACTAGATCTGTAAGAGGCCTACCTCAATATGCCCATCAAACCCTCTCACAGAAAGTACTTGCGTTTCACTGGGCCGAGTTCTGGCTTTCAATTTACTGCCTTGCCCTTTGGTTTATCTACTGCACCCAGGGTCTTCACCAAATGCCTTGCTCCAGCCGTAGATTATTGCAGGACCAAATGCGTTCAAATCTACCCCTACCTAGATGATATCCTCATCCTTGCAGAAAAATAGGACCCCCTAAAAAACACCTGCAGTTTGTCATGTCCCCCTACTGCAAGGTCTGAGTTTCACCCTCTATCTACTCAAATCACCCCTAACACCACAAAAGGACATTTCTTTCTCTGCTGCAGGATCAGAACAGACCTGATGAAGGCATTCCTTCCTCAGGACAAGGTAGCTTCCCTTACAGCCCATTTCCAGGACCTACTCCAGGTCCACCAACTATCTGCAAGACGATTCCTGCGACTTCTGGCCACCATTCCTATGCTACCATTAGCCAGGATGCATATGAGGAAGCTGCAGTGGTATGTAAAGAATGTGTAGTCCCAACACAACCACCGTCTAGAGTTACAGATTCACTTCCTACCCTGCCTAAAGGCAGAATTAAGTTGGTGGATCCAAAAATTCATACAAACTCAGGCCTTCCACTCCACCTCCCCACACCAGCTCAGCACATGCATACAGACGCATCAGACCTGAGGGCTACCATGAAGGACTTCAAGGTGCAGGAGAGCTGGCAGCCATCCCTACGGAAAAAAAAAACATCATTGTAAGGGAGATGACTGCAGTCCTTTTGGCACAGAAAGCCTTTCTTCCCATCCTACAGCCAGGTCCCCTTCAAATCATCACAGACAACACCACAGTCATGTGGTACATCAACAAACAGGGGGGACCAAGTTCTACTCCTGTGGAGGCTAGCAGTTCAGATTTGGGATCTAGCCTCCAAAAGCAATTTATCCATGCAGGCAGCCTATATCCCATCTAAGGAATATCACCAAGCGGATGCTCTCAGCAGATCATCTCTGCATCACGAGTGGATGTTGAATGGGAAAATTTTTCTAGACATTGCCCACCAGTGGGTGGGGCACACCTCGTAGATTTGTTTGTCTCCCCCCAAAACAGACAATTGAAAAAGTTTTGTACTAAGAACCACTCACCACTAGGTTTGAGAGTGGGCGCCTTCAGCATTTCATGGAAGGGACGGTTTCTGTATGCCTTTCCTCCCTTCCCTCTCATTCCAAAGGTCCTCCTGAATGTCAAGAAGAACATGCCAAAAATGTTGCTGGTGACTCCCTACTGGCAAAGGCAGCATTGGTTCACCCTTCTATCCATCCATCGCCAAGGGCAATCACCACAATTTACCTCACAAGGTGGACCTACTCACAGCAGAAGGGAACACTCATCCACCCTCACCTACAGATGCTATGTTTAACATTCTGGGTGGTAAACTTTAATTCCCTTCAGACACCACTACTCTGAGGACGTGCTTTCGGTCCTGAGGGAGGCCAGGAAACCTACTACAAGGAGATCCTACATTTCAAAATGGAACAAATTCTCCATATGGTGTCTCCAAAGACAGAGGGATCTCTTTCTAGCGAGTGTCGCTCTAGTCTTAACTTATGTGTGTGAACTTGTCAAGGCAGGACTTTCATACTCCTCAGTTAAAGTCTACCTATCCGTGATCTCTGCCTGCTTACCCTTAGACCCTCCTTTACTCTCCAGGCTAGACGTTAAATTGTTCCTGAAAGGAGTCTTGCACATCAGGCCACCAAGGAAACCCGTTCCACCACCTTGGGACCTGAACTTCATCCTAGAAAAGCTCACATTGTCCCCATTCGAACCAGTCAGTTCTACAACACTTCAGATGTCCACATGGAAAACAGTCCTGCTGGTAGCCCTTACCTCTGCTAGAAGGGTGTCAGTTACAAGCACTCATGGCTTGTTTCCTCCTACACTTTCTTCCACAAAGACAGGGTGACCCTGTGTACCAACCCTTCTTTCATGCCCACAGTGGCCAACATGCTATCTTTAAATCAGTCCATTCACCTGCCCACCTTCTTCCCCTCTCCATCTAATGAAAGTGAGAGAATACTGCATTTCCTGAATGTGCACAGGCAACTTAAGGTTTTACTTGGACAAAACTGAGTCCATCAGAAAGTCCAATCAACTCTTTGTATCCGTCATCCCAGGGCACTGGGCAAGGCAGTCACCAAACAAACCATCTCCTGCTGGATCAGAAAAACTGTCTGCTTCTGCTACTCCTTCCGTGGCAATGACCTACCTCAGGGGGTAAGAGCACATTCTACTAGGGCCGTAGCATCATCCAAAGCCTTCTTCAAAGGCCTGGACACAGCCTCCATCCTACAGGTGGCCACCTGGTCCACTATACACACCTTTACCAGACATTACAAATTGGACCACATTTCCAGAGCCTGAGTAGGTTTGCTAGGGCTGTCCTGCAGGGATTTCTGGAATCAGCTACATCTACCTCCACCCTCCCTCCTCCTTAAGCTGTGGTACTCTCCCATATTAAGAATACTGCAACATGGCAATAAAAGGACATAGATGTCCTTCTCTTCCATGTTGCAGTATTCCACCCGCCCCCACCTATTCCCCCTAAATTCATTTTCATCTTTCTGTGGAGCTCCCTGGAACACCACACAGACAATGGTCACAATAGCAAACAAGTGGCACTTCACACTTCTGGTGGACATCATTTGGCTCTTCTTACTATACTGTCTGACTGGGCAGTCAGTTCTGAGGTCTGTGCGTGCAGACATCACATTTAAGGCCTCTGGTTTATGGCCCTACGTGTGACATCCCACGCACCTACAGCAACCAGGCTTAAGTGTTTGTATAGGAGATGATGTTCAGATCATCTGAGGCGGAGAATCCCTCACTAAGAATACTACAACATGGAAGAGAAGGACATCTATGGTTATGGTAAGATTTTACACAACAGTTCTGCCTTTGCTTCAATGATCTAAGTACTTTATGGTATGGAAAGATTAAGAGCTTGCCTTTTTCCACTAGTCACTTCTTAGTGTTTTATGTTTTAGAGGTTTTAGAAAGTTTAAAACTTTCTGGCAGATTGTTGTTCTAGACTAGCAAATTAAATTAAATCAAGAACTATTTTAAATGTTTAAGAACAACCTGGACATTTATGGGTATGACTGTTTTTGTATATCTGCAGGCTTAGTCTGGTATTATTTATTCCCTATGCCCAAAATATTTGTTATTTGTATATCTTTAACATTTTCACGTCCAGCATACAGTACCACAAAGAAACTTTAAAAATCTTTCCACCATGGCCTCTCTGGTGTCCTCCACTTTTTTTAGTATTTTCTGGCATTAATAAAAAAAAAAAAAAAAAAAAAAGGTCATCTTGTTTGCCTCTAGCTGCTTTGTCAGCTTTGAAACATGTCTTTCACGTGATCTAGATTTTAGGGAAAGGGTCTAGACATAAGCCAGGATTTGTGGCTTAATTTCAAGTTTGTGCCAGTCCATTAAAACAGGCTTTAGTTTGTCAAGTTGTCATGTATGCACTTTTTTATTAACAGAGATACTGTTCACTAATCATTTGATGCATCACAGTAGTGTATGAATTTAAAGGTCTCTGTGGCTGTCTTAATTGCTAAAATCTGGATTAAAATCTCATGCAGTCTGCTCAGGAGGTATGAGCCATATCTACCAGACCCCAGCTCATGTAATTGGACAAATAAGCTAAGACTACAGAAAGCTCAGAGCAGATCCTTGTAGAAAAATACAACACTACTTAAGTATATTTAGAGAACTTGTTTAAATAACAACCCCAATAGTTTAGGCCAGTTTCCAGCCTTTATTATAAAAGTAATTTACAACGGAATGATAAAACAACAGATGTGAGCAAGAAAAAACACAGCTAGAAGAACTGGCACAACACTAGCTGCTACAGTGAGTGTTACCAGGGGTAGCTTTCATAATGCAGAGAAAGGACTTCGTACATTCATTGATATGAAACAAGAATTCAAGAACGCTAACCATCAAACTCATTTCTAGCAAGGTTAGGGGAAATGTACTTTCAGAAAAAGGCTCATCTCATGTTTTCAAATCTAGCTCTCAAACATTGCTTTCCAAATATTGACAGGAGTGCTACCCCTGATATGTAAACACTTGGCACAAGGGTTCTTCAGTGATCAGTGCTAGGCTGATCACTGAATTGTTATTTGATAACCTGATGTTAAGCTTTCCCATCACTCAACTAACTTTCAATGTAGACAGTGTATTGCTTCTAAGGTCATGTGAATTACTTGATTAATATATAGTTCTTTAGAAGACCTTCTTCCACCTTAAATAATGGCTAATGCTAAATGAGCAGAAAAAAAGCATCTGTACTCTGCATTACCCAGTATCTAAAAACGTACCCAAATTTAATAGTCAGAAGAGTAACCACCAAACCAACAACTCAGTTAAACAACAGAGTTGGCATAAGTATCTTGACGTTTATCTTGATGTCAAAAACACTGCTGAATCCCACATACTGACGTAGTAATTTGCAAAGTGCTTAAAAATCTCATTCTGCTACACATTGATATACTAACCTTCAGTCAATAAAGGTATTGGGCTAAACCTGTTTTTTTCCAAAGTTTGAGTTTTTCAACCACTGACCATGGCAAACGTCAAACAGAAATCTGTTCTGGCATTTTTTTCCTTGTCTTATTTACGCTGTGATAAAAAAAATACTGGCTTTTAGTAAAAAGTAAACATCTAACATACTTAACTCATTAATTTTATGTATTCAGTTTTGGTCCTTCTCTAACCGTTATTAAAAGTCAAATATCTCCATAAGCAGCAACAGCCATGGTGAACTTCCCCTTGCTAGACCACCATTTGTAATTGCTACCTCTAAAAGTTCCTTTTCCAAAATTGCCTCCACTGCATTGCATTACATTAGAAACTCAGACAGTTCTGTAATGGCCTCATCTATGCTGACTTCAGTTAAAGGAAAACAAAAGTCCATGAAATTAATCTCTGCATGTGCTGTAAGGAGGGAGGGAGGAAGTAATTTATCCCCAACTGCTAATACATTCTTTTTCAGCACTACATCAGAACTAATGTCATTTCCAACTGACATTTGAACTTTTTTATGTTGAATTGTTTAACTTTCACAGACTTTATATTGTCTGTCCTTTACAAAAGCTGTCATTGTACCACTGTTTTGTTGAATATATATAATGTATTTACACTGTGTAAGTGTATGCTAAGTGTTTCTGTTAGAAAAATACCTTTTCATTCTATGTAGCTGTTTTCTTATGTCTGAATGATTGTATCACTTGTTCCTGTATGTTGTGTTCTTTTATTATTTGAACTAAGCTATTGGCCTTGGGTTATGGCTGAAACCTCTTATCACAAAAAATCTGGACAAAGTCAACAGTAATGGAGGGACAACAGCCCAAAAATATTGACAAATTTTATATACTGCCCTTATAAAGTTAGAAAGTTGCTAGAATAAAAGTCATTGCATTAGCATGCATTTTCTGAAGGATATGAAGTCTGAAACTCAAATGTCTGTCATTGGTTAGCGACTCCAATCCTCAATGATTTGCTAGAAAACCTCACATTTTATGATGAACAGACTTAAAATATGAGGCAAAAAGATGTACATTTGACAAAAATCTGGGCAGTTGAGAGGTATGACACTAGCCCATATATAGGTTTAACAAACAAATGTATGAATAAAGGTTGTTTCATCAAGTCCGTCCCTGGATTGTGACTCACTCTCTTTGATCACTGCATGATTTAAAATGATGTACTAGTGGCTGATCATTTGCATAAATAGAGGCTTTGACAAGATCCACTTATATAGTCACTTGAAGTGTCTCTTTTCCTTTTTCTTAATGCGTGTTGTATATGGTCCATATATCTGTTTAGGCGTCTTAAATTGCTTTAAAGCCACACTGCGGGTTAGGCTGTTAAACTCAGTCAAATATTTGTCTATGTGACCACCAGCTTTTCATATGTCATGGCTAGTGCAGGAGTCAGGTGGTAATTGTGCACAAAAGAATGAGATTGTGTGATATCCCATCACTCATTTTTGCAGGTTGGTTGTTTTAGTTAGCCTTCCATTCTCTTACTTTTCATTTTTTTATTACATTGAAATGTGTTTAGTTTATTTTGATTGTTTAGATTGTTTCTGCTGTTGCTCTGTCAATGCACATATCTGAAAATTGTCAGATGGCACATGCATTATCATTTCAGAACAAATGATATTGTCTGTCCCAGTAAATTTCCAGTTCTGTGGGCCATTTACTAATAATTTTGGTTTTCTTTCATTTAATCTAAAAGGCAGAACGCAGACAAATGGAAGAGTCTCTTGGAGAAGCAGCAGACCAGGAGCATGAGGCAGCTATGACTAGGAGAGTGCTTGAGAACAAACTGGAGGAAGCACAAAGAAATCTGAGCCGGCTATCTGAAGACTACAAGGAGCTGCAACAACAGTTCCAGGAAGAGATGAAGCAGAAGGACCAGCTGAAGAAAATAAAAAATGAACTGGAAGAAGAAAAACGTTTATTAGACAGAACTATTGATAAGCTCACCAAAGAGGTAAATGTCACTTTACAGTTCAGCAGCTTTGGTAGTTTTTACTTTTATCACATAAGCTTGGAGCCATCTGTTTGTTAGTTTTGGGTTAATGTTACCATTACCTTAACATGCTAGAACAGTGTCTGCAGTCGCATGTGTTGAACTGAACAGGTAGAGAATAACAGAACATGTGTACATTTAAATGGATTAAAAACTACAGAATGGCTCAAGTGTTGGTATATGTGAGTGCTCATTGCTTCTATTTTTATTTCATTTTATTGTATTTTCTTTATTAGATAAGGTGGTTCAAATACATTCTCAACAACAGCCCAGGCCAGAAGCAACAACTCAGTTAATGTTGTTTGAATATTTGCTTAAACCATGTCCATCCCCATAGTGCCTTTTTATAAGAACGGTCTTTGTTGTTTAAGTGATGGTCCTTCCTCCACATCCCTCACCCAAATGAAGTGGCATGATTGGGCTAGTTGGCTGTAAGGGGGGAGATGGTTGACAGACAGCAAGGGTAAAAACATGCAAAAAAAAAAAAAAAGTTGGAGCTATGTGCATTCTTCCTGGCCCTGAAGTTTGTGAAAGGAAATCTTCTTCTGGGGATGCTCCTGATTTTGTTTGTTAAGGCACAATTACAAGCTTTGGGGTGTCCATGCTCATGCCATCCATGCAGAATGTCAGAGTACATCTTGCAGGATGACATAGAAAAGGGACATCAATATGCTGTTAATTCAGATGCTGGGCAAAGTGCATATGCTGGCAGACTCCTGGAACCACCTTTGCAGTCCTTCTCTGGAGATGAGGATTTAGAAGAGTTGTCTGGTTTGGATCTTCCAATGTCAAGCACTCTGGAGATTGCCATATTTTTCATGAAGAGAACACAGTTTTTGACATCCTTTTCTATATGAAGCAAGGCACAGAGGAGCTACCAGTGGAGATGTTCTCCTTCCCATGACTCAGTGGGTTCCGTTTTTTTTTTTTTCACAATTTATCCTGACTTTGAACCTTATCACAAATTGCAGGAAAGAAAGACCAAAGCTTACCATGTCATAGTGGCCAAAACTGTTCATGGCTTTTGCGTCCCTGGCATTACTGAAAACATTTCCAGCATCCATCCATCCACAACCCCTTTTTCCCATTTTTGCACATGGGGTTGAGGTGTCACTTCAACAGTGATAGTCATCTAGAGCCAAGGTTTACACAGCCTGGTGGCTAGTCTTGCCGCATTTGTTCTTCCACACCACACACACGAACACACACTCTCAGCATATGCTGATGAAAAGCCTATTTCTCTCGGGTGTGTGTGTGTGTGTGGGGGGGGGGTGACAGCAGACTCCACTTCAGGACTTGCACTCTATCTCCTGCTGTAGGATGACTGATTCTGACAAACCTTCTGTATGCAGTGTTTAAAGTGGTAAGGAAGCCATCCACTCCACATGTGTACTCTGCCCAGTGGAGATTTTTCTCTCTTCAGATTTGGAGTTCTCTATTGCCTCTTTAGTGAGTAAGAAATTAGGTCCCCCTGGGTCTGTTATCTCTGTGTGTCATGATCTTGTGCAGGTCATGGCTGTGCAAAGCCTTAGCTGGTAAAGCTATATCTTAAAAGGGATTCTGCATCTCCTGCCTCTTTTGAAGAACCTCCAGCAGGTTTGCCTGTTTTCAATTTAGAACCTCTGGTTATGGTAGCATTGAAGTTGCCATGACGTTAACCTTTTGAAAAATGACTTTTCTAGTGGTTGTCATCTCTTGCAAGATATTTCAGCTTCATGCCATTCAGAAGAATTGCATGTCCATAAGGACCTAGTTGTATCTTGTCCCAAAAGTCGCATCATAATTGTCTCCAGTCCTGTCCATTTGTTTCCTTATTTCCTTCAGAGAGGCAGAAGTAAGGAAGGATGTCCGTTAACACCCTGGTTGTGTACCATCAGGTCAGTTTCTACTAGACGAACTCTGAAATGTTGAACAGCTAATTGTCTGCTTTGTTTCAGGTCTATAGGCAGTCACTTGCCAAGTAAACCCTTTCCAAGTGGATAGCAAACTTAATTGTATTTGTAAAAAAAAAAAAAAAAACTCTAGAAAGTGAATGGCTACCATGTTGTGTTCTGTCATCATTAGGCACTTAGGCCTCTTTGTAATGCTGTCAAAAGGCATTCCACTAGAGAAAGTGGCAGTCTAGTGGTTAGTTCTTGAATATGTGACAGGCATTTGCATCTTAGTCATGTGTTTGTTGCTGGATGTGTCATTAACTTCTGTTGCTTGGATTTGCTTTCTAACATCCTATCTTGAACATTCTTTTCATCTGTTTATTTACATTATCTGGGGCAACCTTTCGATACTGTGTTTGGAAATCTTTTTCATTTGATGATCCACTTCAGAAAATGTATTTTATCTTTCTTAGATGTAACGCTAAACATTGTAACTGAAATATGTAGCGAGATCAGAATTACTGGATCAGTTAACTGAACTTAAAAACCTGCAAAACACTGTAGTACAATTGTTTTCCTCTGTGTGTTTGTACACTAGTTTTGAAGTTCCACAAATTCAAAGAAGAAAAAAAGATTAGAAAAAAAGTGAAACTTTTCATTCTCCTCTGAATCATGCAATCTCCTATTAAAGTGCAGCATTTTGACAAAGCAAGCTGTGACCGTGGAAAATGCCATCTCTCAACAGTGATACATTGAGATCTGGCAAAAGAGCACACAGTAAACCGTAGTGGTCCCTTTCAGAAGTTCCACTAGATGAAGATACTCTGTGAAAAACCTGATAAGGATTTCTGAAGTCCGTCCCTTATTTCCCCCTGCCTGCATCTGTCTTGAGCAGCTGAGCACTTCTGGTGTTTTTTTGGCCAGTGTGTAGTTAGAATGTAGTAGAATTAAATTAGGATGATGATCTTCGTGTTTCAATGTTGCAGTCTTCGCATTTGGGTTATCCCTGCCAGAGTAGCCCTCGGCTGGCCTGAATACCAGAGACTTAGTATTTCTGCATCGGTTGCTGTCGCTTAAGGTCTGATGTCAGGTCATCAGTAGTATAAAGTAACGCAGCCGATGCCATTCCATCAGTCTTTCTTGCCATAGAGCCCGAAGCAGAAGCGGTTCACACGAGTGCTGGTCGGCCGCTACCCGAGTTTTCGTCTACCGAATTGAAGTTGAAGTCTTCTAAAGCTAAGTACCCCATTGGGGATCGTTTTTTCTTGCACTTACCGATGTCAGAAAAAGTTAATTGTCTCTAAATCTTTTTTGGATTAATGGACATCTGTTTTTTTTTTTTTACTGACACAGAACTTGAGCCCCTGTTAGTGGTAACTTTCTTGTTCTTCATTTTAATAACTGTCTCACCTGTGGAAAGCAAATACCACATCAAGACTTCCACTCTTACTGTGTCACTTGTTTAGGCCCAGACCATGACATCCCTCTTTGTCGCTTCTGTGCTTTGTTCAATGCCAGAACTATCCATCGTCGGGCTCTTATTGTAGCCAGATATTTTCGCTTACAGTCCTCTAATTCCGATATGGCTTTGGTAAGCCATCCAATAGCAGGTCTTCTGAAAAAATGTAAAGAGAAAGACAGAGACAAGACCACACAGGTCCAAACCTACCAACGACACTTCCGTTAAGCTAGTCGTCAGTTCTCCAGTCCTCAGTGAGGCGCTTTTGCAGCCCCTGATGCCTGCTTCTGTTGATTCGCAGGTCGCTAACGAGAACATTTCGTTGTCAGGTATGCCGCAAAACTTTTCTTCAACTAAGGATCCTGCAGTCGTCTCAACCTTGGATGGGTCTAGATCCACTGAGCAGGCAGCGACTTCCAAGGAAGTCCTTCTCAATAACGAATCTCAATACAAACCAACGTCTTCTTTTGCGACTACCATTCTTTCTAAAACTACCGAGTTTCTTAGGTCCCATGTACAAACCACACCCAAGAAACCGATGACCCACTCTCGGGCGTCTGCTACCTTGACTCACTCTCAAATGCTTAAAGTGGTGGAAGACCTTATCATGCTGATCAGGGGAAGCCAAGCTACCCCCTCCAAAAAGAAAAGAGATCTGTCCCCTGTAGTTTTCCAAGAGAAAGTCAGGTATACACTACCAAAGTACGTCCCAGGAGAAACAAAAAAATGCAGAAAAAACAAGGAACATTCCACCACAATGAAATAAGCATAAAACTTTTAATGGATAAAAACAGCTTATATCCTCAGAACCAGGACAAGCGCTTTCGGCAGTATGCCTTCTTCGGATCCTGATTAATCCTGAGCATCTTATTTTTAAAAAACATACATACAATCATAAGGCAAACTTTTGAGTCACATGGCACATTAAAATAAAATGCAAATCGGCATAATTCATCAACTATTAGGGTTGACCACTCATTCTCTGTATGCATAAAGACTTTGACTTTGCAGCCAATGGAATAGTTTGTCTCTTCCTCATTATTTCTTCCAATAAAGAGAATTAACGCAAACCAAGTCTTTCAACCAATAATAAACATAGGCTTGTCAAGCCCCTCTTTGCCATCCAACAAAAACAAAGTCTTAGTTGACACTAGCCAATGAGATTAGGCTTTGCCTACAGATCAACCAGCCCATGTGATCGTAGTAAGAAAGGAAAAAAATTGTTTTATTTCTTTCATCAAATATGAATGCTTCTGTCTTTAATAGTCTTTAACAATCACTTATTAGTTATTCGGGTTTAGCTTTAAGATATCCTTGCCTATAGCACTTTCTTTATCACAAAGAATTTTAAAGAATGTTTTATTTGTACTTGCACATCTCCACAGAGATGGCAGACCCATGTTGTCATCCTTTCATAATATCATGGTGCTTTTAATACTTTTTAGTTTTTAATTTAATCACAAAGCAATTAAATGTTCTTAGGATTCATATTTTATCTTCTCAGAACTCCATGTTTCGCAATACGGTTGCTAGTATCATGGTGGTTATTATTCTTTTCCTAGCCAATCAATACTCTGGATTTCACATTTTCAATCAACAGAGACCATTCCTAAACTCATTGTGATTGAAATGTTTTGTTCTCGTGCATGCAAATCTCCGCAGAGACGGTGGACCCATTATGTCATCCAGTGGTTACAATCCTTTCATGATTTCATGGTGCTTTTAATACTTTTTGTTTTTAATTTAGTCGCAAAGCAATTAAATGTTCTTAGGATTGACATTTTATCTTCTCAAAGGTCCTCATTTCACAATAAGGTTGCTAGTATCATTGTTGTTACTATTCCTTTCCTAGCCAATCGGTATTCAGGATTCACATTTTCAAAAATAGAGACCATTCATATACTCATTATGATTGGAGATGACATAAGTATTGCTATTCATTTCCTGGCCACTCGGCATATAAAATTCCCTTTCATAGCCAATAAAAGTTATTCACAGTCAAAGATAGTGTCACATATTCATATGTCAAATTCATATTGTATCTTCACAGAAATCCTTGTTTCACAATATGGTTGCTAGTATCATAGTGGTTACTATTCTTTCCCTAGCCAGTCAGTATTCAAGATTTCATATTTTCAACCAATAGAGACCATTCATGGACTCATTTTGATTAAAATGTTTTGTTTTCGTGCTTGCGCATCTCCTCAGAGACGGCAGACCCATAATGTCATCCATCAGTTACATTCCTTTCTTAATTTCATGGTGCTTTTAACACTTTTTAGTTTTTAATTTAGATACAAAGCAAATGTTGCATTAGCATTTTATCTTCTCAAAAGTCCTAGTTTCACAATATGGTTGTTAGTGTAATGGTTGTTACTATTCCTTTTCTAGCCAATCGGTATTCAGGATTCACATTTTCAACCAATAGAGACCATTCATATACTCATTGTGATTGGAGATGACATAAGTATTGCTGTTCAGTTCCTGGCCAATCGGCATACAAAATTCCCTTTCATAGCCAATAAAAACTATTCACAGTCAAAGATAGTGTCACAACATATAACTTGAAAAACCACTTCATGATAGCTGTTTTGGATAAGCTTCATATTAACTTCGCAAATGCAGTTCCCCTAATTAAAAACTTCATATAGTGTTTCTTTATGTACTTAAATATCTAGGAAAAAGCACCTGATTGATTCTTATCACAAGTTTTGCGTTCTTACTTGGGCTTTAGATTACATTTTGATACATTACAAATTGGTTTTATCCAAAAGATTACTCTTGTAGAGGCTCTTAAAGTGTATGCTTATACTTTCATTCATAATCTTAACTCTTACTATGATGTAAAATAACATAATTACCATTGTTCATTTCCTTGCCAATCAACATGTCAAATCTGTATTTATACCCAATGGAAATCATCCATAGACTAAGGAGCTTGATGTGCCACTTCGCTTTACAAATATTTCGCCGGCAAATGGAAATAACTTCTGCACGGCTCTTACAGTTTAAAAATGAACTTTCAAACTGCACCTATTCATGTTGTTATGAAAAGTGGCATAGTTGCTATTATTCATTCTTTGGCCAGTCAGTGTATCAAATCCACATTTACACCCAATAGAGGGTATCAGCAAGCTAAATAGCTTTGTGTGCTACTTCGCTTTATGCGAACAATTTTTCGGCATATCAGAAATAACAGAATTACCATTGTTAATTTTCTAGCCAATCAGCATGTCAAATCTACATTTAAACTCAATGGAAATCATCCATAGGCTAAGGATCCTGATGTGCCACTTCGCTTTACAAATATTTCTTCGGCAGATGGAAATAACTTCTGCACGGCTCTTATAGTTTATAAATGAACTTTCAAACAGCGCCTATTCATGTTATTATGAAAAGTGGCATCGTTGCTATTATTCATTCTCTGGCCAGTCAGCGTATCAAATCCACATTTACACCCAATAGAGGGTGTCAGCAAGCTAAAGAGCTTTGTGTGCTACTTCGCTTTATGCGAACAATTCTTCGACATATTAGATTAGAACTGCCTTCCACAAAGTTATATCTCTTAAATGGACTTTATGCTATACTTTGATGGATTTATATTTGATTAGATACAAGAGAATGCTCCTAAACATGCAGTAACATTCCAAGATTAAATTCTGCGAAGTATCTGACTCGTTTTATAGTGTGAACTAGCATAGTCGATACTATTGATCTTTAGCAATCAACATATTAAATTCACATTCAATAGAAACTGTCCAAGACTAGATTCTGGCAATTTATGGTTAAACATTATAAAGCAACTTGGTTCATTTTATAATATAAAAAACTAGTTGGTTGCTAATGTTAATCTTTGGCCAATCGGCTTATCGAATTTACATTTGCACCCTATAGAAACCATCCACAAGATAGGAAACTTTAAGTACTACTTCACTTAATTTAAGCATTTATCCGGCATAACAAAATGCAAGTTAATACTGCCTTCTGCAGGAGTATATTTTCTTCATGAGAATTTGTACTTTAATACTCTTAAAAAGGTCTGGTGATTCATGATTTTATGCTATACTTTGATGAATTTATGTCTGATTAAATACAAGAGAATGCTGCTAAACAAGCTCTAACATTTCATGTTTAAATTCTGTGAAGCATCTGACTCGTTTTATAGTGTGAACTAGTAGTTGATACTATTGATCTTTGGAAGTCAACATGTCAATTTCACATTCAATAGAAACCGTCCAAGACTAGATTCTGGTAATTTATGGTTAAACATTATAAAACAAATTGGCTCATTTTATAATATAAAAAACTAGCTAGTTTCTACTGTTAATCTCTGGCCATTCAGTTTGTCAAATTCACATTTACACCCAGTAGAAACCATCCACAAGATAGGGAACTTTATGTACTACTTCACTTAATGTAAGCATTTCTCCGACCTATCAAAATGCAAGTTAATGCTGCCTTCCGCAGGATTGTATTTCCTTCATGAGAATTTATACTTTAGTCCAGAAGGATACTCTTGAAAAGGTCTGGTGATTCGTGAATAAACTTTCACATGGCAGCTTGACTCACTTTGAGATGGGAAGTAACATTACTACTACCGGTCTCTAACTAATCTGTAAATTAGATGGCCAATAGAGCAAAGAAAAAGAAGTTATGTCCTTACCATAACGTTCCATGTGGAGTGTTCATCTCGCCTTGGTTATTACACATGGGTTCGGAGCCGATCCTCGGCTCCGTGCCGGCCGACTGCAAGCTCTGCATCGAGAAGAAGCTCGAGGACATCTAATACCCACAATCCCCCTCTGCCTTTACCTCAGATCTAGTTTGCAAGCAAACCAGACATAAAGCACGCACACATGCCAAACTATATACATAGAAGTACATATATACAAACATACCAAAGGTATGATAGTAACACTAATAATGCAACAGCAGAAGGAGAATACTCCAGACCAGGCACCAAATCGAACGTTCTTCCTAAGGGTGGGAGGGTGGGAGTGTAATAACCAAGCGAGATGAACACTCCACATGGAGCGTTATGGTAAGGACATAACTTCTTTATGTGAGAGTGTTCAATCTCGCTTTGTTCTTACACATGGGTAGCGTCCTAGCTCCATGATCCTGAGGAACTCAAGGAGAACGTTCTTGAGCACAGTGGAACCAAAGGTTGCCCTATCCCTAGAAACCCTGTCCACTTTGTAATGAGAGATAAATGTATGAGGTTTAGCCCAAGTAGCAGCCGCACAAATAGTGTCTAGTGGTAAGCGAGCTGCGTGAGCCAAAGATGTAGAAACTGATCTGGTGGAATGTCCTTTGGGTTTTACTGGTAATGTTTGATCAGAGGCCTCATAAACATATGTGATACAGTCAGTTAGCCATTTAGAAAGAGTTCGTTTCGTAACTGCAAGACCCTTTCTGCTGTCAGCAAAAGCTACAAATAGTTGATCAGATTTCCTGTGATCTTTTGTTCTATCCAAATAAAATCTGAGTTGTCTATGGACATCCAGTTTGTGCAACATATACTCCAATTTATTAGAGTGGTTCTTAAAGAAGGTGGGTAATTCAATGGACTGATTAATATTACTAGAAGAGCAAACTTTGGGGGGAAAGGATGGATTAGTGCATAGGGATACTCTGTCAGAATGAAATATTAAATAAGGATGTTTGACAGAAAGGGCCTGAAGCTCAGACACTCGTCTAGCAGATGTAATGGCCACTAGAAATAAAGTTTTCCATGACAAAAATTTCAATGTGCAACTTGAGGCTGGTTCAAAGGGTGGCAACATCAATTTAGAGAGCAACAGGTTCAAATTCCACGGTGATGTCGGACTTCTGATTGGTGGTCTGATATGAAAAGAACCTTTTAAAAAGGCTTTACAAAGTCTGTGAGCCATGATAGGCGCACCACATTCCTCTACATGATAGTTAGAAATGGCAGCTAACTGTACTCTTAAAGTAGCCGGGGAAGCTCCTTCATGAAATAGTTCAGTCAAAAACTCTAAAATCTTGTTTAACGGAGCTATAACAGGGTCCAAATGATGTGACTCCGCAAAGACAAACGCTTCCACTTACTGGTGTAAGTCTTTGTAGTGGAAACTTTATGAGAAGCTACTAAAATATCTTGAACCTGACGTAAGGGAACCGACCTGGCTAGAAAGGGAGCAGCCAAGCTGCTAGATGGAGAGATTCTAGAGATGGGTGAGGAACTCCTGACGAGTGAGTCAGTAGATCTGGCTCTGGGTCCAGCATCCAAGGTCCCCGAATGCGGTGATGCAACAGAAAAGGGAACCAAATTTGACGAGGCCAGAACGGAGCAATGAGAATGATAGTCCTCTGAAGGTTGTTGGCTTTCTGTAGAAACTTTGCAATCAGGGGAAATGGAGGAAAAGCATATAGGAGACCCGGGCCAATCGTGCACCAGCGTCCCCTGGGGACTTCCCTGGAGGGGTAATAGGGCAAAGTAGCTCCTGCATTTGGCGTTCATTGGAGACGCAAACAGATCGCAGGTAGGCTGGCCCCATTTGCGAAAAATCCTTCTCGCAACTGACTGTTTGAGGGACCACTCGTGAGGCAATAGTATTGCCCTGCTCAGCCTGTCGGCTATGACGTTGGATGACCCCGGGATGTGCGTTGCGTTCAGAAAGCGACCGGTGGACTCTGCCCATTGCCAAATTCTCATGGCCTCTCTGCATAGTTGGTAAGACCTGGTTCCCTTGCTTGTTTATGTACCAGACTACGGACATGTTGTCTGTCTGAACTGCAATGGTCCCTGGAGGAAGAAGGGGAGCAAAGTGTTGCAACGCCAAAACACTGCCCTCAACTCCAGAACATTGATGTGCAGATTGTACTCCAGATTGGTCCATTCGCCTTGGACTGTCTGTCCCTGAAAGATGCCCCCCCACCCTATCAGGGAAGCGTCCGTGGTTATCGCCAGCTGACGGTGCGGGTAGCACAAATGGTCTTCCGCTGGATAGGTTGCAAGTCTGTAACCACCACATTAGGTGTGATCTGCATGTTTTCGTTATCAATATTTCGTGAGTCAGTGGAAGTTGTTGGAATGACCATTGTGCAAACAGAAGCCATTGTAGCACTCTCATGTGCAGTCTTCCCAATGGTATCGCAATGAGAGAAGCTGCCATGAGACCCAAGACTTTCAGAACAATTTTTGCCGGGGACTTTCTGGACGACAGCAGAAGAGAAATGTTGATTTGAAGTGCTACTATCCTTTCTGTAGGAAGTTTTAGAACTAAATGGTGCGTATCTAATTCCGCTCCTATGAATAAGATATGCTGTGATGGCTGTAGTAAAGATTTTTCGAAATTTACTGAAATTCCAAGGTGTGTACAAAGTTGTAGGGTGTAATCCCTGGCTTGTATCAGTTGACGCCTGGTGGTGGCAGACAGGAGCCAGTCGTCCAGATACAGAAACACCTGGAATCCTAGGCGCCTCAGATGAGACGCTACCACTGCCATGCATTTGGTGAAGACCCTGGGGGCTGTAGTCAGACCAAAGGGCAGGGCTCGAAACTGATAGTGACTGGCTCCCAGCCGGAAGCGCAAATGATCCCTGGACGCCCTGGCCATTTTGATGTGGTAGTATGCGTCCTTCAGATCTATCGAGCACATCCAGTCGTCCTTCTGTAAGAATGGAAGGATCGATTGAAGCGTGACCATTCGGAACTTTTCCTTCTTGACAAAGGTGTTGAGATGGCTTAGGTCCAGAATCGGCCTCCAGTCCCCTGTTTTCTTTGGAACTAAAAAGAACCTTGAGTAAGTTCCGAATCCTATTTGGTCCGCTGGGACTGGTTGGATGACTCTTTTTTTCTAGCAGCTTTGAAATTTCTGTAGCTGCTGGGTCTCGCAGATGGGGTGGCACATCTGGGAGTTTTCTCTTTGGAATGGGTGTGGATAGAAATGGGATTTTGTAACCTCTGGTAACAACGCTTTTACCCAATTGTCTGAAGAAAGGTTTTGCCAGGCCTGAGGGTATAAAGCTAAGCGACCCCCGACTGCCTCCAGAGCAGGACAGTCGGGCCTCCTCTCAGGAGTGCTGAAAAGGTTTGCCAGGGAGGTTATCCCTGTCACCTTGGTTTTATGGACCCCTCTGCCGCCAGGGCGGCGTCTTCCACCTCTGCCCCCTCTGCCTCTAGAGGGGCATCACCCTGTGTGTTTGGGAAAGATCCTTGGGGTTTCGAAACCACATTTTCCCACCACGTTGCCCTTTGGGGTGCGGTCTGGAAGGGTGGAAAACGGACTCCGACAGCAGACAGAGTCTTTCCCTCCTGTTCACACCGGGTAAGGGTCTCCTTTACTTTAGGGCCAAAAGTGTGGCTCCATCAAATGGGGCGTTAGTAAAGGAAGACTTGAAGGCTTCCAAAGCGAACATAAGCGCATCCAGGATTGCCTACGAAGAGCAATCGCTGAAGCCGCTGCCCTACTCGATCCCTCGGCTGCGTATGATATCAGCCTCATGGACGAGTTTACAATGGATGTAAGGGTGTTGAGATGTGCTGTAACTTTCTCTGAAACAGCAGCATCTGTAGTACCCTGGAGGGTATCTCCCAACTCTTTGACTAGATCCTCTGTAAACGTGTAAAATGAGTCAAATAGTTCAGGGAACGCATAGAAAGCCGCTGAACTGAAAATGCGCTTCCCGTATCTGTCCATGGTCCTAGAATCTTTGTTAGGCGGATGGACAGATGAGGAAGACTCCGACATCTCCTTTTTCGTGGCCGCTGCCACCACCATGGTGTCTACTGGAACTCATTTGGTGAGGTAAGCCTTGTCCTGTGGTGCCGTAATGTACTTATTTGGCTTCCTAGGGACTGGTTCCACCGTGTCAGGTGTCTCCACGCCTTCGAGCAATCAACTCCATTAACTCATCGAAGGGCGGAGTGACCCAGGAGGAGGAAGGGCGAGCACCAAATGCCTTCAGCAAAACTGACTCATCCTCAGAAGGGGGGAGGGATTGCCAGTCACCTCTCTGTTTTAGGATCTCCAAGATGTCAGAAAAGGAGACATCTTCTGAAGGTGACTTAGGGGACCCTTCTGACTCATCCAAGTCAGTATCGGATGTCAAAGATTCTTGTGGAGAATCCAAGTGTCTCCTCTTACACAATCGTTTCCTAGGGACTTCTTCGTGGGGAACATCCGAAGAAGCCTCCGAGGAAGAGGGGGCACCCTCTAGGGGTGGCTGAGACACCGGTGCTCGACGCTTGGATGTAGCCGTGGGTGCAGAGGAGGATAACGGTCCTTTGTGGGGAGGAGAAGTTGTTCCTGCTGATGTGGTTGTCTGGGTAGACAACACCTTCCTCATGAGGTCGAAGGCCCCGGGGCCCGGAGTCGAGGTATCTCCCGGTTCAAGAAATGGGAAGAATCCCGAAACAGGAACCGAAGGCACCGACCGAGGACGGAACCGAGTCGATCCGCCGAGGCTCCGAGAGGGAGTGTCGGAACAAACATCGGTCCGACTCTCGGTCCCGGAACCAAGGATGGATCTTCGGCCCCGAGACTCCAGTACCGGATCGGATGGAGTCGAGGTGAACGGTGCCGACCGAGAAAAAGACGGTTCTGGCACCGAGGGCTCCACAATCATCAGTTCAGCTTCTTCCGGCTCAAGACTGGACAGGTCTCGGAGGAGGAACAGATGGAGATAGTGGCAGGCCTTCAAGTCTCGACATCAACTGAGAGGAGACCGAGATAAGCTTGGATAGGGCCGTATGCTCCATCAATTTCTGCACCACACGGTCCACATTGGTGTCGGAGAGGGGCCTGGAAGAACGAGTCGAAGGGATCGAAGACGGAGCCGACCTCAACAGAGTCGGTGGAGGGAGCTCCGTCACCGGTTCCAAGACTCGAGGCTCGAAACAGGCAACAGTTGAACACCCGGCCCCGAAGTCTGTGGAACCGGTGATCTAAGTTTACCCGAAGAGCTCGGAGCCGATGACTTGGGCTCCGACGTCTTCGATTCCTTCGAGGATTTGGATGCCTGGTCTGAAGCATCCAGAGCCTCCTGGAAAGAGGGTTTCAATAAACCTCTGTCCATCAGTTTCCTGCGCCTATCTGTCATGACCCTCCCACTAAAAGAGTGACAAATAGAACAGTCCTCTTGTAAGTGGAGAGGGCCAAGGCAGTAGACACAGGAACTGTGGTTGTCTGTGACTGACATCTTTTGGCCACACTGGCAACGTTTAAATCCAGATTTCATTTTCTCAGACATTTTTTAGTAAGAGAAAAAAGTCAAGTCCAGTAACAGTCAATCCAGAGAAAAAAAGGGTCAAATCCGGTAATATGTCAGTCCGTTTGTCAATCCAAGTAGGGGTGGTAGGCCCAAAACTCTATACCAGTTAAAAGAAGTTAAACTAAGTTAACGGTACCGAGAATTTCTCTCTCTACACACACACCATACACTAAATACAGTAACTAGTGATTTTGAACAAGATTTCCTGAAAATTTAACAAAAAGAAAGTTAAATCTTATCTGAAAACCCTCGAGCTAGCCTCCAGCGATGCGAATGCAGCAGCGGCAAACTAGATCTGAGGTAAAGGCAGAGGGGGATTGTGGGTATTAGATGTCCTCGAGCTTCTTCTCGATGCAGAGCTTGCAGTCGGCCAGCACGGAGCCGAGGATCGGCTCCGAACCCATGTGTAAGAACAAAGGCGAGATTGAACACTCTCACATTATGTATTAAATTAGTGTATACCTGAGTAATTCTATTTGTTTAACACTTAATCTCCTTTCTTTCAGAAATGGTTTCAGTGGTACTTGTCCATTCAGACCAGGTGATTGGTCAGCTCTGATTCATAATCCATTTGACCTCTTCTATTTCAGTTTTATTGATTAAATCTATTTCACTTGCTGTGGGTTCTGTTTTTGAAATGACCATAAAGGTGAAAGAATGTGTAGTGTTCGCTTGAATGTGGGTGTATAGAGCATTAATCTCTGTGTGATTCCTGATGTCTGATTGATGTTTGAATATGCGATGTTCTTCGTGTTTCACTGTTGCAGTCATTACATTTGGGGTAATCCTGCTGGCAGGCTGCCTTCAGCCGGCCTGAATTCCAAAGTCTTGGGTCCTGCGTCAGCTGCTTTCACCCCTTCCCTGACGTCCGGTCGTCAGGGGTATAAAAGAAGCAGCCGACGCCATTTTCTTCAGTCTTTCTTGCCGCGCGGTGCCCGAAGCAGAAGCAGTTCGCAAGTGCTGGTCGGCCGACTCCTGAGATTTTCGTGTTTGAGTTTCAGATCCGAAGTATGAAATAAAGCTAAATACCCCGTTGGGGAAACTTTTTTCTTGTTCCAGATCGATGTCAGAAAAAGTTAATAATTGTATTTCTTGTGGAAAGCAAATACCTCATAAGGATTTTCATTCTTACTGTATTCCTTGCCTAGGCCGTGATCACAACGTTACTGGTTGTCGGTTTTGTGCTAGATTTAACCAATGCACTATTAAGCGTCGGCATGATTTTGCTTTAAACTTTTTGGACGCCGGTTTAATTATCCTGAAATATCATCAGATAGCTATCCGACTACTGGAGTTTACAAAAAACGCAAAGAAAAGGATAGAGAAAAACAACCAAGGCCCAAAACCGATGACAAAACGTCTCCTAAGCCAGCCGCCAGTTCTCAGTGAGGTGCTTGCGCAGCCCCTGACACCCGCTACTTTAGAGTCGCAGGCTGCTACCGTCCCACGTGGAGTTGGCCATGCTGCTGTATACTCAAGGTATTGGAGCCTCGGACGCTAATCCCTCAGATGGGTCCAGAGCCACTGAGCAGGTACTGGCTTCTGAGGGTGTATTCAGACCTAAACATCTTTACATTAAAACTACTTCTGCTTCAAAGGCAAAGACTAAAGCACATTTTAAAGCAAGGAAACAAACTCAAGAGCCACATGGACAGGCCTCTATGCCCAAAAAACAGATGCTCAAAATTGCTGAAGACTTGATTACCTTGATCAGGGGGTTCCCATCCCCCTCCTGATAAGAGGCCTAGGCAAGACACTGACTGTGAATCTTCAGATCAGGTTTCTATTTCTGCTGATTCCTCTTCTGATCAGGAATATTCTCTTCCCCCCATGAGGATTCTGATGCTGAAGAATCTATACCTTCAGCATCTCCTCCTGAGGACTATTCATTTGGGGAAACCTTGCATACCATGAGGGAGCATTTCCACTGGGAGAGCCAAGATTTTTCAGAATCTAAAAAGAGGCTCAGGGATGTTCTTTTACTACCTCAGCACAGGCCTCTAGCTATTCCACCTGTGTTAGACATTGTAGATTGTGTTTTCGGAGTCTAGTCTGACCCCTGACTCCTTACCCCCAGCTCATGTTAAGCCTGACAGATATTACAGGGTTCCTGACTCTCACAAATTTTTTTTTAAAAACCTTGCTGCTGACCCAGAAACTATTTCACAGGGTCCAAAGGGAGTTAAGGCTTCCATTGCAAAAAACCCAACCCCCTCTGACAGAGATTCAAGGGCACTGGATAGATGGGGAAAAAAGGTTTACACATCTGCAACTTTGGCTATAAGGGCCTTAAACTTCCAATTTAATATGCTTAAGTATCAGCAACATGTCATGGGATTGCTTAAATAGAAAATGTTAAATTCTGAATGTGCAGAAAACAAGGAAATGCAGGATTTATTGCATGCAGCTGAACAAGGTGGAAAGCATACTTTGCAATGTGGTTTTGATTCTTTGGAGGCCTCCTGCAGGGCCGCAGTTACAGGTTCTGTAATTAGGAGGCATGCTTGGTTAAAGGAACAAAATCTGCCTTATCATGTTAAAGTTAAATTACTAGATGCACCTTTACAGCATGATACTTTGTTTGGTGATAAGGCAGAAGATGTGTTAAAGAAAATGGAGAACAAAGCTAAATCTATGCAAACTGTCAAAGATTTTTTACAAGTACAGCCACCTAGGTTTAGTAGACACTGGCCTACAAAAGATTGGTTCTTTCCTGTGTCAGACAGACCTCAAAGGGGCAGATCCCAGGCGCAAGGTTCTTATAGGCCCAAGCAGTGGGGTGCTTCTACCTCCAAAGCTGGAGAAGATAGATCACAAACATACAGAAAACAGTCCCAATGACTTCCCTCTGCCTGCACCAAGCACTTAACTTCTGGCAGCACCCTTAGGGGGAAAATTAGCACTTTTTGCTCAAAAATTGGCACATCGTAACCCAGGACAAGTGGGTTCTAAACACAGTGTCACAAGCCTACAAGTTCCATTTCCATACTCTGCCAAAGGCAAACGGCTGGCCAGATCTGCCAAAAAATCAATGGGCAGAGGCACAAAAACAAGTCTTATCCCTCATGGACATGGGGGCCATTCAGCAAGTACCAGAGCAAGAGCAGGGACAAGGATTTTACTCGACTGTTCTTGGTACCCAGAAAGAACAAGGCCTGAAGGCCGATACTGGACCTATCTATTCTGAACACTTTCCTGGATATTCCAAAATTCAAAATGTTGACTTTGCAGCAGCTTCTGCCCATGCTGGGCAAGAATGCTTGGCTTGTGACTTTAGACCTAAAAGAGGCATACCTGCATGTTCCAATCAGACAATCATGCAGAAGATACCTAAGATTCAAGTCTGCTTCAATGCATTACCAGTTCTCTGCACTGCCCTTTTGCTTATCTACTGTGCCCAGGGTCTTTACAAAGTGCCTGGAACCGGTAATTGCATTCTGGAGACAAAGAGGAATACAACTATATCCTTACTTGGACGACTGTCTCATTCAAGCAGGGAACAAGGACATTCATCTTCAACATCTGGCGTTTGTGAAAAGACTTCTAACATGCCTAGGGTACACAGTCAACAAAAAGAAATCAAAACTAGTACCCTTACAAGAGATTAACATTCCTGGGTGCAAGCTTGAATACAACTACCCAGATGGCTTGTCTCACGCCAGACAAACAAAGGCAACTGACTACCTATTTCAAAATGTTGGCAACAAAGGCCCAGTTATCTGCAAGAAAAATTCTGCAGGCTGTGGGCTTCATGGCATCCTGCATCCTACTAATTCCATATGCAAGACTGCATATGAGGAAACTTCAGTGGTACCTAAAAAGTGTTTGGACTCAACATTGCCACAGCCTGGAAACAGTCATTACTCTCATTCCCTGCCTGCAGCAGGAGTTTCGATGGGCAAAGGCTTGTCACCAGAACAAGGGACAGCCATTCACATTAGCTCCAGCCAGGCAGACACTAACAACGGATGCATCAGACTATGCCTAGGGAGCCCACATGGCAGGAAGAGGCATTCAGTGCACATGGTCCTCAAACCAAATGCATCTACATATCAATCAAAAAGAGATGTTAGCTGTTCAAAATACCCTGACAGCCTTCAAGGACCTTCTTCATCCGGGACAACTACTGATAAAGACAGACAACACCATGGTCATGTGGTATATAAACAAGCAGGGGGGCACACATTCTTACCCCCTTTGCAGACTAGCCATGACCTTGTGGGGCACATCTTTGACTTACCAAGTACATCTGCAGGCACAATTCCTGCCAGGAAAGGAAAATACTCTGGCAGACGAACTAAGCAGAAACCTCATGGATCCCCATGAGTGGAAGCTGGATCCACAAGTCTTCAGCATGGTAACAAGGAAATGGGGATGCCTGGACATAGATCTATTTGCCTCCCCTCTCAATTACCAACTAAAAAGATTCTGCACAAGGACTTATCACAGACAAGCATGGAAAGTGGACGCCCTATCTTTCAGCTGGAAAAACCCATCAGTATATGCCTTTCCTCCACTGCCTCTCCTACCCAAGGTGCTCCTAAAGGTCAGACAGGAGAAGCCAAAGATGATACTGATTGCCCCAGACTGGCCACGCCAGTACTGATATCCAATACTAAGAAACTTATCTCTATACCCAGCTTGGACCTTACCTCAGATACCTTGACTACTGTCCCAGCAAAACAATCAGATCATGCACAGCCAACTCAGGACATTAAACTTGGCAGCATGGCAGATAATGTAGTCATACAAAAAACACCTCTCAGTAAAGCTGTGATGGATGTCATTCTAGAAGCCAGAAGGCCTAGTACTAGAAAGTCTTATGCTGGAAAATGGAAGAGAAAAATGGAAGAGATTCTGTGCCTGGAATCAGGCACAAGGAACTGATACAGCGGTATCAAATATTCCTCAGATTTTGCAATACTTAACTGGGATGCTGGACAAAGGCCTATTTTTTTCATCAATTAAAATTCATGCCTCTGCCATTTCGGCTCATTACAATACTGAGCCACCACTTTTTTCTCACCCTTTATTAAGGCAGTACCTCAGAGGAGCCATAAATTTAAGGCCCCCAAGGAGACTACCAATACCTGCATGGGACCTCAACTATGTCTTGGAAAAGCTCACCCTGCCTCCTTTTGAGCCAGCTGCTACTGCTGATATGAAGTTTTTATCTTGGAAAACAGCTGTGCTCTTAGCAATTACTTCTGCAAGACGAGTTTCAGAGCTACAGGCGCTCATGGCTGTGGAACCTTTCATCATTTTCATCCAGACAGGGTCTCCCTGAGGACAAACCCAACATTTATGCCTATAGTTGTGTCCAGTGTGGCTCTTAACCAAGCCATCCATCTAACAACCTTTTACCCAAATCCACAGAACAAGGGGGAGAGAATTCTGCATTCTTTGGACTTACACAGACAGCTTAGATTCTACTTGGACAAAACCAAAGCTTTCAGGAAGACAGAGCAATTGCTAGTGGCATCTGCTGCAGGATCACAAGGAAAGCCCATCTCAAAGCAGGCTATTTCTAAGTGGTTAGGCTACTGCATTCGTTTCTGCTACTTACACCATGGCAAGCCAGTGCCTAAGAGCATTAGGCCTCTTTCCACCAGAGCTGCAGCCACCTCAGCAGCCTTTCTCAGGGGAGTACCACCCAGAGACATTTTAGAGGCGGCTACTTGGAGTTCAGTGCACACCTTTACAAAGCATTATCATCTGCCACTCTACTCTAAATCCAGGGCAGGCTATGCCACTGCAGTTCTGCAGGGCCTCATAGCCGCCCCTACTGCTGTCAAATTCCAGCCTCCCAACCATAGCTTTGGGACTCTACCCAAATGTAATGACTGCAGCAGTGAAAAACAAAGAACATAGTACAGTTGTGTACACTTACCATAAATTTAGATGTTCAAGCGTATTCACTGTTGCAGTCCAGGTTACCCACCCGCCTTCCCCCTTTTTTCTTTTGGATCTTATCTTTCCTTCTCTGATTTATACTACCTATGTGTTGTATTTGCTTATAGATGAAGGTAAAATTTATATTGGTGTATTTCTGAATATATATATAAAGTTTGGCTACCCTTTTGGGAGCACCTGACATCTGGGGCAAGAAAAACTGAAGAAAATGGCGTCTGCTGCTTCTTTTATACCCTTGATGACCTGACGTCAGGAAGGGGCAACAGCAGCTGACGCAGGGCCCAAGACTTTGGAATTCAGGCCGACTGAGGGCAACTTGCCAGCAGGATTACCCCAAATGTAATGACTGCAACAGTGAATACACTCGAACATCTACATTTATGGTAAGTGTACACAACTGTACTTTATTTCAACATCCTGTTCGTCTTCCCTACATAATAACTTGGACATCTATCACATGTGGCAATATAGATGACATTTTTACTTTGACAGTTAGCATAGCCATGAAACCAATATCTTTTCTCAGTAATAGGATGAATAAAATTATTATTGATGCTAATTACTGTACATGCCTTGCATGCACCATATCTGTAGGTGCCCATTTTGTGGGAATGTTTACTGTTGATCAGTCTTGATCCATTCTTACTACATAACATTCTTTTCAAATTCTTTCTATTCTTGAAAGTAAAACTAGGAACCTCTCCTACTATATCTTTCAGTTTATTATCTGATGTCAAAATGAGCCAATACTTCTTAATCACTGAGCATATATAGGAGCATTGTCTGTACTACAGGTAATATTCATTCTCAATGGTTGTGGTCTACTTTTCCGATCTTCATGAACAGAGTTATTCGAATTCTCAGTAGTATTACTTGGTTGATAGGATGCTGAATATTATGATCTGCCCTTTTTGGCCCTCATTATCAAAGCTTGCTCCTTATTCATCTTGATTTTGTCTATTTTATGTCCTCGTTCAGCAAAATCGTATAATTTATTCTCTTCTTGAATAAAGGTCTCTTCTTGCGTGCATAACCTAGCTATGCATTTCACTTGATTGTCCACTGTATTGTGGAAAATGTGCCTAGGATGCATACTAGAATGATGTAACGTGATTTCTCTACATTGATTTCCTGAAGAGCATGGCGTCTATTCCCTCTGTGGGATCTAATAGCAATTTCACATCCAAAAAATCCACCATTTCTCTAGATATATTGACTTCAAATTTAAGAAAAGTAGTGTTTGTCATATATTCAACAAAGCCATTGATCCCTTCTTCATCCCCATCCCATAGGACAAAGATATCATCTACAAATCGATTATATAGTGCAATATACTTAGCCCATAGATTTCCTTTGTCAGTGGCCCATTTTTTTTGGGCCATTGGGCTAGAACCAAGTTGGCATAGCTATTTGTGCAGGGGGTGCCCATTGCCACCCCCCACTTTTGCCAAAAATAAGTGTTATCATAGGCAAATACATTATTCTGTAGCACCATCTCTAATAATGTACATATGACATCTGAATCCTTCCTTGCTTCTCTTAGTAGATCTCATATGGCCTCTATGCCATATTGATTAGGTATAGTAACCAAAAGTAAGTTAGAAAGGTTGGTTTTATCCTTCATCACTTCAAAAAGTTGTTTAAAAACTGTGCTGCATCTTTTATTACTGTAGGAACTTTCTTCAAGTATTTCTTAAGTTCATCTTCTAAATAAATAGACAAAGGTTCGGTAGACCAGCCTCGTCCTGCCATTATCAGGCGCATAGGGGTTTTTTGATGGTCTTTGTGGATCTTTGGTAACCCACTAATAGTGGGTACTACAGGATGCTCAACCATAAAAAATGCATAGATATCCTTACTAATACTTCTTCCATTAGTAACTCAGAGAGAGTATCATTAATCTTCAACTTCATCAATTCTAGAGCTTTCTTGCTCATCTTTTTATATGTATCTTGGTCATTTAACATTTTATAAATAATTTTAATATAGTATTCTGTATCCATTATTACCACCGCACCTCCTTTGTCAGCAGGCTTGATAATAATGTCATCTCTCTCAAGGCCTCAGACTCTCCCTGTGTTAAGTTGAAGTAATGACTGCCTTTCTTTTTCTCTCTAATCTCAAAGACTTTTTGCTCACAAAGATGCATGAAAGTATCCACTGTAGGATGACTACATGGTACAAATGTACTGGGGTTTCTGTACTTTCTCCATTCCTGGCCCCCTATTAGGTTGCTGTTATTACCAAACATGTGTTTTAGTGTAACATTACTTCTGAAACATTTCAGATCTGTAGCAAATTCATCGAATGTCAATTTAATTGATGGTATAAAACTCAACCCATTTTCCAGAACATTAATCTGTTTTTGTGTTTGCCTGCATTCTGATAAATTAACAACTAAAGAATTTTTATTTACATTTTCCTTTCTCTGCTCATTGATCTGGCTGTTCTTTGTTCTTTGGTTTGTGTTAAAACAAGGAAGCAGCTGTTCTATGGGTAGATGTGTAACTCCCTTCTTCGGTACGGTTCCAATTCCATTAATCTGTTCTTTATCAGTAAATTCAATCACTGTATTATTAATAGAAGGTTCTTTGTTGTATTGCCACAGGTATCTTGGCCTACACTTTCAATCTTTTCTTCCAAATGGCTAACACTCCCATTCATTAGGTTTCCGGCCAGTCTAGTTTAATTGCTATGATGTACTTCCACATTGGCCATAACTCTTGGCATCCTCTTTTCCTGTCTATGAGGTTCTGTGTTACTTGTCTTACTAATTTGATCTTTCCTTTTATCATTATAATTGGTTGTCTTCGGCCATTCAAATAGATGACCCTGTTTGATGTCATTAAAGTCCAGTAATAACTTTTGACTTCTCATTTCTTTGAGCTTCCGTTCATAGGCTGTTAGTTTGTCCTGTAGACTCTCTAGTTTACTTAAATTAACATCTGATAGTTTCATACATTCAAGTTCTTTTTGTTTATTCTCAGTTAAGATACTTGTTTCTTCTTCCTGTGGTCTAAAAACATCTATGAGTAGCTTCATATAACTTATACTGGTCTGTATGTTTATAGCTTCCCATTTGGCTGGAGCTCTGGGTACATATTCCCATAGCTGGGCATGCATTTCACTCGTAACCCTCATGGTATCAGCTGGTGCTGAAGGCAAACTTCCATGTGGAATGTTAGAGCTTGTTTAGGAACATTCTCTTGTATTTAATCAAACATAAATTCATCAAAGTATAGCATAAAATCACGAATCACCAGACCTTTTCAAGAGTATCCTTCTGGACTAAATAAAGTACAAATTCTCATGAAGGAAATATAATTCTGCGGAAGGCAGTATTAACTTGCATTTTGTTATGCCAGATAAATGCTTACATTAAGTGAAGTAGTACTTAAAGTTCCCTATCTTGTGGATGTTTTTTTTGGGTGCAAATGTGAATTCAATAAGCCAACTGGCCAGAGATTAACAGTAGCAAACAGCTAGTTTTTTTATATTATAAAATTAACCAAGTTGCTTTATAATGTTTAACCATAAATTGCCAGAATCTAGTCTTGGATGCTTTTTATTGCATGTGAATTTGATATGTTAATTGCTAAAGATCAATAGTATCAACTACACTAGTTCACACTATAAAACAAGTCAGATACTTCGCAGAATTTATTCTTGGAATGTTAGAGCCTGTTTAGGAGCATTCTCTTGTACCTAATCAAACATAAATCCATCAAAGTATAGCATAAAGTCCATTTAAGAGATATAACTTTGTGGAAGGCAGTTCTAATCTGATGTGCCGAAGAATTGTTTGCATAAAGTGAAGTAGCACACAAAGCTCTTTAGCTTGCTGACGCCCTTTATTGGGTGTAAATGTGGATTTGATACGCTGATTGGTCAGAGAATGGATAATAGCAACTATGCCACATTTCATGATAACACGAATAGGTGCTGTTTGAAAGTTCATTTTTAAACTATAAGAGCCGTGCAAAAGTTATTTCCAACTGTCGGCAAAATATTTGTAAAGCGAAGTGGCGCATCAAGATCCTTAGCCTATGGATGATTTCCATTGGGTTTAAATGCAGAATTGACATGTTGATTGGCTAGAAAATTAACAATGGTAATTATGTTATTTCTGATATGCCGAAGAATTGTTCACATAAAGTGAAGTAGCACACAAAGCTCTTTAGCTTGCTGATACCCTCTCTTGGGTGTAAATGTGGATTTGATATGATGACTGGCCAGAGAATGAATAATAGCAATTAGCAACTATGCCACTTTTCATAATAACATGAATCATAACATGAATAGGCGCAGTTTGAAAGTTCATTTTTAAACTATAAGAGCCTTGCAGAAGTTATTTCCATCTGCCGGCGAAATATTTGTAAAGCGAAGTAGCACATCAAGCTCCTTAGCCTATGAATGATTTCCATTGGGTATAAATGTGGGTTTGACATGTTGATTGGCTAGGAAATGAGCAATGGTAATTGTTATTTTACATCATAGTATGAGTTAAGGCTATGTATGAAAGTATAATCATACACTTTAAGAGCTTCTACAATTACAATCTTTTGGATAAAACCAATTTGTAACATATCAAAATGTAATCTAAAGTCCAAGTAAGAACGCAAAACGTGTGATAAGCATCATCAATCGGGTGCTTTTCCCTAGAAATTTAAGTACACAAAGAAGCACTATATGAAGTTTTTAATTAGGGGAATTGCATTTGCGAAGTTAATATGAAGCTTATCCAAAACAGCTGTCATGAAGTGGTTTTTCAAGTTATATGTTGTGACACTATCTTTGACTGTGAATAGTTTTTATTGGCTATGAAAGGGAATTTTATATGCCGATTGGCCAGGAACTGAACAGCAATACTTGCGTATCTCCGATCACAATGAGTTTATGAATGGTCTCTATTGGTTGAAAATGTGAATCCTGAATACCGATTGGCTAGAAAAGGAATAGTAGCAACCATGACACTAACAACCATATTGTGAAACTAGGACTTTTGAGAATATAAAATGTTAATCCTAAGAACATTTATTTGCTTTGTATCTAAATTAAAAACTAAAAAGTGTTAAAAGCACCATGAAATTAAGAAAGGAATGTAACCGATGGATGACATTATGGGTCAGCCGTCTCTGCAGAGATGTGCAAACACGAAAACAAAACATTTTAATCAAAATGAGTCCATGAATGGTCTCTATTGGTTGAAAATGTGAACTCTTGAATACTGATTGGCTAGGGAAAGAATAGTAACCAGTATGATACTAGCACCTGTATTGTGAAACAAGGATTTCTGTGAAGATAAAATATGAATTTGACATATGAATATGTGACACTATCTTTGACTGTGAATAACTTTTATTGGCTATGAAAGGGAATTGTATATGCCGATTGGCCAGGAAATGAACAGCAATATTTATGTCATCTCCAATCATAATGAGTATATGAATAGTCTCTATTGGTTGAAAATGTGAATCCTGAATACCGATTGGCTAGGAAAGGAATAATGACAACAATGACACTAGCAACCATATTGTGAAATGAGGACCTTTGAGAATATAAAATGTCAATGCTAAGAACATTTAATTGCTTTGTGACTAAATTAAAAACAAAAAGTATTAAAAGCACCATGAAATCATGAAAGGATTGTAACCGATGGATGACATAATGGGTCTGCCGTCTCTGCAGAGATGTGCAAGCACGAGAACAAAACATTTCAATCACAATGAGTTTAGGAATGGTCTCTCTTGATTGAAAATGTGAAATCCTGAATATTGATTGGCTAGGAAAAGAATAATAACCACCATGATACTAACAACCATATTGTGAAACAAGGAGTTATGAGAAGATAAAATATGAATCGTAAGAACATTTAATTGCTTTGTGATTAAATTAAAAACTAAAAAGTGTTAAAAGCACCATGATATTATGAAAGGATGACAACATGGGTCTGCTGTCTCTGCAGAGATGTGCATGCAGGAATAAAACATTCTTTAAAATAGTTTGTGATAAAGAAAGCGCTATAGGCAAGGATATCTTGAAGCTAAACCCAAATAACAACTAATAAGTAGTTGTTAAAGTCTATTAAAAATAGAAGCATTCATATTTGATGAAAGAAATAAATGTTTTTTTTTTTTCATTTTTACTACGATCACATCTGGCTGGTTGATCTGTAGGCAAAGCCTAACCTTATTGGCTAGTGTCAACTAAGTCTATGTTTTTGTTGGATGGTAAAGAGGGGCTTGACAAGCCTATGTTTATTATTGGTTGAAAGACTTGGTTTGAGTTAATTCTCTTTATTGGAGGAAATAATGAGGAAGAGACTAAAACTATTCCATTGGCTGTAAAGTCAAAGTCTTTATGCATACAGAGAATGACTGGTCAACCCTAATAGTTGATGAATTGTGCCGATTTGCATTTTATTTTAATGTGCCATGTGACTCAAAAGTTTGCATTGTGATTGCATGTCTGTTTTTTTAAAAATAAGATGCTCAGGACTAATTAATCAGGATCTGAAGAAGCCATATTGCCGAAAGTGCTTGTCCTGGTTCTGAGGATATAAGTTGTTTTTATCCATTAAAAGTTTTATGCTTTTTTCGCTGTGGTGGGAACCTTCCTTGTTTTTTTTTTTTGCATCCCCTGTAGTTTTGTCTGAACAAGAGTCAGATGAACTTGATGCATCTGAATATGAAGACATGCAACCCCTCTCCACTTACGAGGATTCTGATGCAGAGGATTCCATTCCTTTAGCCTGCATACCTTAAGGGAGCATTTCCAATGGGAGAGTCAGGGCTACCCTCAGTCTAAAAGGAGACTCGGAGAATTCTTAGATCTTGCACAACCCAGACCTTTGGCCATCCCCCCAGTCCTGGAAGTTGTGGAGGATGTTTTCCTCAAATCCAGCACGACTCCTGACGCCCTTCCTCCTGCTCCAGGAAAACCAGACGGGTACTATAGAGTCCCTGACTCACACAAATATCATTTTAAAAATCCTACACCTGACCCTGAGGGCATTTCTCAAGGGCCAAAAGGAATTAAAGCAACTTCTACTAAGAATCCCACCCCCTCAGCTACTCTTGCTATCAGGACACTAATGTGTCAGTTCCATATCCTGAAATTTCAGCAACATACCTGGGAACTCTTTAAACAGCAAATGTCTTCCTTTCCTGCTTGGGCAGAATCTAAAGATTTACAAGAGTTAATTCATTCTGCAAGTCAAGTAACGAAATACACCTTGCACTATGGTTTTTGACACCCTAGAAGCTTCTTGCATGGCAGCAGTCACTGGATCTCTCATTAGAAGGCATGCATGGCTTAAGGAACAGCTCCTGCCAGATCATGTCACATCTAAATTGTTGGATGCCTATTGCACAAAGATAACTTATTTAGCACTAAGGCAGAAGAGGTCTTAAAAAAGATGGAAGAAAAAGCTAAATCTATGCAAACAATTAAGGATTTCTAGCTTCATCAGGCATTGTACCTCCAGACACTGGTCCTTTCCTGCTCCCAGTAAACTGGCCCAGCTTAGGCCTCATGGAAGCAGACCCCCCCCCCCTCAACAGCAGCCCCAGGGAATGCAGAGATCTAAGCAGTGGACTACCTCCACTTCAAAACCAGGGAGTTCTAAGCCACCCCCTTATGGTAAAAACTCAAAATTAATCATCTCCTCCACTCCCTCCCTCTGCCCACCTTCACATACCCCTAGGAGGAAAACTCTCCTTTCACTCAGGCACCTGGGCCACCATTACCAAGGACCCTTGGGTTAAACTGTAAAACCCCAGAAAGGAAAGACGGAATCCACACAGTGTAAATTTAGCACTTTCGTTTTTAATAATAATTCTGAACATTGTGTCTCAGGGATACAAATTTTCCTTCCACACCCTTCCAACCCCAAAAGGGTTCCCAGATCTCCCAAAAAATCAGTGGGCAGAGGCTCTAAAGCAAATCCTTTCCCTGCTCTCTGTGCGGGCAGTAGAGCACGTTCCTGCAGAACAGATAGACCAAGGTTTCTACTCCAGACATTTTCTAGTGCCCAGAAAAGAGGGCACCTGGCCACCCCATCCTCTATCTATCCATTCTAAACACCTTCCTGTTGATCCCAAAATTCAAAATGCTCACCCTCCAGCAGCTGCTACCCATACTCTCCAAGGACACTTGGTTAGCTACCCTTGATCTAAAAGAGGCCTACCTCCACATTCCTATCAGGGAATCATGCAGGAAATATCTCCACTTCAGGGCAAGATCTCAACACTTTCAGTTCTCTGCGCTTCCCTTTGGCTTATCTACTGCTCCCAGAGTTTTCACAAAATGTCTGGCTCTGGCCATTGGCTTTTGCAGACAAAGAAATATTCAGATTTACTCATACATAGATGACTGCCTTATTCAGGCAGACAGCCAGGAGAAGCTGCTCAAGCACCTGGTCTTTGTAAAGACCCTACTAACCTCCCTAAGGTACACAATCAATGAAAAGAAATCCAAACAGGTGCCCACCCAAAGGATAATCTTCCTGGGAGTAAGTCTGGACACAGCTTCCCAGATGGCATACCTTACTCCAGAGAAACAAATTTTCCTGACAGCCTACTTCTCTCAACTAGCCACCAGGCCCCAGCTTAACTACAAGGAAGATCCTGCAAGCTCTGGGGTTCAAGGCATCTTGCATACTACTCATTCCATATGCCAGACTGCATATGAGGAAACTTCAGTGGTATCTAAATAGCATTTGGTGCCAACACTCTCAAGACTTGGAAACTCTTCTACCTTTAATTCCTTGCCTCAGAAAAGATTTTCTTTGGTGGGCAGCAACATGCTCCCACAAAAAGGGAATGCCTTTCTTCCCACCCCCTGTCACCCAGACCCTCACCACAGATGCATCAGACTATGCTTGGGGTGCACACCTGGACGGCAGGTGCATACAGGGCCAATGCAGCCCACAGCAAATCCCTCTGCACATCAACCAAAAAGAGATGGTGGCTGTGCAGCACGCCTTGATAGATTTCAAGCCCCACCTCTCTCCAGATCAAAACAGACACCACCACTGTGATGTGGTACATCAACAAGAAGGGAGGGACTCACTCCTACCCTCTATGCAGGCTGGCCATGACCCTTTGGCACACAGCCTCTGCCATGCAACTACACCTGTTAGCACAATTCCTACCAGGCTCTCTCAACTCTCTGGCAGACCAATTAAGTAGAAATCTTCTGGACCCACACGAGTGGCAACTCAACAGAAGTACCTTCACCCTAATAACTCAGAAAGGGGAACCCCGAAGGTCAACTTCTTTGCCTTCCACATCAACCATCAGCTCAGCAAATTCTGCACCAGGGAGCATCAAAGCATGGCTTGGAAAGTGGGTGCCCTGTCCTTCCCCTGGATCGATCTATCGGTCTATGCCTTTCCTCCCTTACCTCTCATCCCCAGGGTACAGCTCAAAATAAGGGAGGAAAAACCAAGGGCCATTCTTATAGCTCCAGACTGGCCCTGGCAACATTGATACCCCTTGCTACGCAGCCTGTCCTTGGTACCCCCATGGCATCTTCCCCAGATTCCAAACCTGCTGACCCAGAGGGAAGGGGAGTTCTTGCATCCCCAATTGCAGACACTCAGTTTGGCAGCTTGGCTTATTCCCTAACCCCGAACCAATCTGCCATCCTCATTAAACAGGTTCTGGATGATATCCATGAGGCCAGACATCCTAGCACCAGAAAGTCTTGTGCTGATAAATGGAAAAGATTCTGCACTTGGATCCAGGCTAAGGGAGCCAATACGGCACAGCCCTCCCTCCCTCTCATCTTGGATTACTTAGCTGACGTACTTCAAAATGGCCTCTCTTTCTCCTCTATAAAAATTCATGGCTCTGCTATTTCTGCTCATTTTCCCACTGAGCAGCCCCTTTTCTCACACCCTTTGATCAAACAGTTCCTAAGAGGGGCTAGCAACTTGAGGCCACCCAGAAGGGCACCAACACCAGGGTGAGACCTTAACTTTGTATTGGAAAAGCTCACCCTGCCCTCTTTCAAACCAGCTTCTTCTGCAGATCTAAAAATTCTCTCCTGGAAGAAGACAACATTCCTTCTGGCCATCACTTCAGCCAGAAGAGTCTCTGAGTTGCAAGCACTCATAGCTGTGGAACCCTTCATCATCTTTCATGCAGACAGGGTATCCCTCAGAACTAACCCATCCTTCATGCCAAGGTGGTGTCCAGTGTGGCTTTCAACCAAGCCATTCATTTGCCCACCTTTTTTCCTAATCCCCAGAACAAGGAGGAAAGGATCCTACACACTCCAGATGTGCACAGACAGCTCAGATTCTGTCTAGACTGGACTAAATCCTTCACAAATTCTGATCAATTGCTGGTTAGATTTGCTACAGGGGCAGAAGGCAAAGCTATCTCCAAACAGACCATTTCCAAATGGATAGCACACTGCATCCATTTCTGCTACAAACAGCATGGAAAGTCTCCCCCCAAGGGGGGTCAGGACACATTCCACCAGAGCAGCCTCGACCTCTGCGGCTTTCCTCAGAGGAGTCCCCACCAGGGACATCCTGGAGGCTGCCACCTGGACATCTGTTCACACTTTTATCAAGCATTACCACCTGCCTCTCTTCTCCAAATCAAGGGCAGGGTTTGCCTCTGCAGTCTTGAAGGGCATCCTAGCCAGCCCCTAATTTCATTGACTGCCTCCACCCTTTTTGTCAGCTTTGGGAATCTACCCAAATGTGATGACTGCAACAGTGAAACATCAAGAACATAATACAGTTGTGTACACTTACCATAAATGTAGATGTTCGAGTGTATTCACTGTTGCAGTCCTGGTTTCCTCCCTTCATCCCCCTTTCTTCTCTTTCTCCTTTTGTTACCTTTCTAACTTGTTGTTCTCCTTTCCTTTCAAGGGACTTTTTGGTATTTATTTTTCACTGGTGGGGTTTCTTCCACCAGATCCTGGCCTCCTTCTTGGGGGCTCCTGATAGGCTAGGGCAAAAAAAACTGATGTAATGGCATCGGCTGCCTTACTTTATACTACTGACAACCTGACGTCCGTCCTCAAGTGAGTCCTTGAGTAAGTCTCTGGTATTTGGGCTGGCCGAGGGCTACCCTGGCAGAGATCTCCCAAATGTGATGACTGCAACAGTGAATACACTCGAACATCTACATTTATGGTAAGTGTACACAACTGTACTTTATATAATGTTGTTGGGATTTTCTGTCAGTATGGATTTCACCTAGTTTGACTGTAGAGCTATGGGTCAAGAACAGGAGATCGTGATGTTGAGCATATCCTTTTAATGCACATGCAGGGAAAAGCTTCCATCTACCACAGAGGTGTGACTTGTGTACCTGGTTACTTTTTTCCTTTATTAACCAGAAGGTCAAATATAAGATGGCTTCATTGATCTTAAGTTAAAAGTCTTTGCAAAGATTTACATGTATGGTAAATGCTCACTCGTATTGTAGGGCTTCCCTACATGTGGTCAGCATCTGATTGGTCAGTCTCTAACTCCCAGATCCCATTTCCTCAACATTTCTTTCCCCACTAATGTTTACTGTCATATTTCAACTTTAAGATCACAGTTCATGTATATACTGTATTTTCCCTTTCATGGTGTTTCTGTTTTCCCTGTCGTGACTTGTTTTCCCTGTTGTGACTTGACTGTGGAATTAGTTAATTTAAGTAAGGGGAGTGTGGAGGTAGGAAATTCCCTACATTGTGGGTCCTCTTTGCTGGAGTCTGTGATTGGGCTTTTTGGGATTATCTTCTCTTCCACCCCATATGGGTTTCAGTCTGTTTTTTAGTCCTACTGATTGGACTACGCACTAAAAAAACTGTCCTCCCATGCTGAGTCTGGGTTCAAGTAGAAAGTGGTCAAGACCATCTGTAACTTCGAATGAGCTTTCATGTAGCTTGGTGTAGGTTTTTATTGTGTTGCTGTTGTTACAGTGGCTTTCTTGGAACCATACAACATTGAGAAGCTTGTAAATTCCATACTGGTTACCTTTTTCAGCTGGCTTTTGTATTGATTTTGTGGATGACATTTGGAAGTGGAAATGAGCCTTTACCATGGTAAAAGACCTCTATATTCCCCCTTTGCTGCCTCTTCCAGTCTCTGCCAGATGCAAAAGTGAAAGAAACCTTCTTGTTCATAAGAGAAGGCCTTGAAGCATCATATGGTTGTGCCCCCTCTTGTGCTGTAACCTAAGAGACTGACACCTGCAAGCCCTACATTTGCAGACATGGCTACCATCTGAGGCTGCTGTTATGGCTAGTTCTCCTGAGTTTCTCAGACTTGCAAAACTATTACCAAAGAGTGTTCTCTGAATGTGGTCAGTCAGCCATCTCTTAAAATTCTTAGGCTCTGTCCTTGAAAAAAACTCCACAAAAAAAGCTGCTGTGCAGAACTCTGTATGCAGGTCTGAACTTTCTTTCACTTTTCTAAAAACAGTTGAATAAGCTGTCACCTCTTTATAATGAGGCTAAGAACTCTGCTTCCTCCTTCTACTAGTTCTGAAGGACATGGCTGATTTCTGTCCCACTGAATGTGATTAATTTCAGTTAACACAGCAATTTCCCAATTGCAAGGGTCATGTTTCTGCTCCAGTGAGAAACCTGGATGATATTTTTGAATATGATGGATGCTTTCTGGTACATAGTGTCTCTGGTTGATCTGCTTTGGGTAGGAATCAATTCTAGTACAACAAGATGCCATTTGAGCTTTCCTTTATATCCAGGGTGTTCACTAAGGTGCTATCCTTGGTTGCAAAAGCACTGCAGGAGAAGAATCTCCACATGTTCTATATGTACAACTGCCTCATTATAACCTGGCCCACTGTGTGACTCCTGTAGTGTCCCTGCATTGGCTGTTGCTGTGGTTTTAGTTTGTGCGGGGATTGACCATAAATTGTGTAAAAGCCTTTTGTATTCCATCTGAGAGGATTGCCTGCATTTGTTGCAAAACTGTACATTTTCCAATTTCATTAATTCATGCCCACAAAGAGGACCCAGGAAATCATGAGCTTGGCTGCCGTAGCTTAAACTTAGTAGAATATCAAAGTTGGGACTCTTCTCTGCTTTTGGTCTTGATGGGCCACTATAATCTTTGTAGTGCCATTTGCACACTTGAGGTTATGGTTGTTGCAGCTCTGTGCAATGCTTCAGTGATTTCTGAACCACATGTGGTCAATACTGTTGTTGCTGGGCTATGGTGTGATGATTGTTCCCACTGGTTTTAATGTAGGCCTTTCATTCTTGCAGCCAAAGCAGTCATAGTGGCATCCATGTCTCAAACTCTTAAAAAGCCAGTTATGATCGGAGACCCAAGCATAATCCTTTGTGTTGTGCACCTTTTAAAGCTGTTATGATTGGGTGTTGTCCTATAATATTTATGTCAGTCTCCACAGAATGGCGTTGGGAGCCGTTTTGCAGCTTTACAACTATTTATTTATTTAACATTTGTTGACCGGGAAAGTCCGACTAGGACAGATCCTATTTTCAGCGGAGGTCCAGGGAGAAGCGCTTCAGACACGTGTTTGGAATGTGGGAGGAAACCCACGTGAATGCAAGGAGGACATGCAGGCTCTGCACAGAAGGCACCCCAGCAGAGAATTGAACCAGACAACCGCTTGCTGTGAGGAGACAGTGTTAACTGCTGCACCACTGTGCTGCACAGAAGTGTAGCAGCATGAAGTGTCTAATAGTTTTCAAAGCAATTGGCTGTGTGGGAGCAATGAGAGTGTTACAACTTTTAAGACTGTAAAACACTGCATGTCTATAATTTTTGTCTGCAACTAGTACCACATCAGGACAACTAAAGCTCCATTTACTAGGAAGAATTGTGATTGTGCATCTCCAATCATAACTCATTTAATATGCGTTATCCACGTGGATGCTAGATTCATCTCTCAGGGGTTGGATTGCTCTGCTATTAAGGTGAATTTTTTGACATCCATAAGTTATGATCAGAAACACTGCATCTTTTAAAGCTGTTAATGATTGGCTTTAAAAGCTTTAATCCACTTCATACTGCCACAGAAATAACAAAAGTGTGCCAAGGTGAAAACCAGCTGTTAGAAGTTGCTTGCTTGTCTATATGTCAGAAGCAAAGCACTTAGCACTTCTACACTTGTTTTAATAACTAATAGTGCAACTGGGCAGCTAAAGCTCCAAATACTACTAAGAGTTAAGATTAGGTTTCTTCAGTCAAAACTAACTTTTGTTCTCAACATGCATCTCAAAATTTGCATCATAAGATTTGTCGAGATGAATTTCTTGACATTTGTGTCACAAACACACAAACTGGTTATGGTCAGAGAACCTGATCACAGCTTGTAGTCCTCACCTATCTACCTGTTGGGTGACCCTGCCCGCTGATGATAGCATTAAATTGATTGCAATGCGGGCATGGAAGTCCCCTGATTCTGTAGAGCCTATCCCCAGGAGACCGGACAAAATTGTGTGCATCAGAGGAACACCAGTTTTGGGCCAAGGGGTTTAGTAGTAGATGCCATGGTGTTTGCGGCAGAGGAGAGTTCCACTCTTCATCCTGTTAATCAAGAATCTGTGGCAGTGGACAAGTTTGAGAAGCGGGTGCACACTTCATCGACCTTCGCCTTACAGTCGTTGAACTTCATGGCACACTTTACTGAACTCCACAGGGATCTGATCAAGGAGCTGTCAGATAACCTTGCAGGAGCCATGTCTGAGGAGGTACAAGATAAAGTGGCCTCCCAGCTGGCCATCCTAGAGTCTTATTTCCAACTCGTCCATGAGGCTCATTATGCACACAGCCGAAGGGATGACTAGGACAGCGGGTTCCAGCATTACCATAAGGAGGCATGTCTGGATGCGCTTGTGTGAGTTTGCAGAGCCATTTAAGTCTTTGTTCATCAATACTCTTTTTGATGGATCATCTCTGTTTGGCCCCTTGGCCCGAACTCATAGAGACCTTAGCCAGATGTGAAAAGATGGAAAGACCCTGTCTGCAGTGGGTGTCCATTTTTCTCCTCCCCAGTGGTCCTTCTCCAGGAACCAGAGGAGTGGAAAGATGTGGTTCAAGAAATCCCAAAGGCCTTTTCAGGACACACGTGGCAGTGGCTCCCCTCAGGGCAGAGGAGGGAGCTCCAATGGAAGATGCCGACCTTACACAGAAATGGCCTGTAAAATCAGTGTTCCATTGATTCTTTCTCAGGAAAACCCTATCAGTGCTCCTGAAGGGAGGCCCAACTGCTTGCCTCTGGAGGCAGTCTGGGAAAAATTGTCTTTGCACTCACTAGCCTGGCAACAAATAACACCGATACTTGGGTGCGAAGGATCATTACCAGAGGATACTACATTCCCTTCATTCGCACCCCAAGAACAGGCAGAAGAATCCCCAATGTTCCACACAATCAAAAGCATCAGGCAGCTCTGGAAATTCAAAAGCTGGTAGAAAAAAGTCATCCATGAAGTCCCACCAGACCAAATAGGATTCGGAGTCTACTCAAGTTTCTTTTTGGGGCCAAAAAAGACAGGGGACTGGAGACCAATTTTGGATCTCAGCATACTGAAAAAGTTTGTTCAGCAGGCAAAATTCTGGATGGTCACGGTTCAGTCTATTCTACCCTTCTTCACCACATAAAATTGGATAAGCCCTCCAGAAAGTCCCTCTGCTTCCAGCTAAGAGCCAGTCATTATCAGTTCAGAGCTCTGCCCTTTGATCACACCACAGCCCCCAGGATGTTCCCCAAGTGTATGGCAGCACTAGCAGCTCACTTGAGACTGCACAGATTCTGAATGTTTCCATATTTAGGCAACTGGCTTGTCACTGCTCCCACCAGGCATTTACTAGAGCAGTCAAGAGATTTTATTCTGCACATTTGTGCTCCTCTAGGTATTACTGTGGATCACGTGAAATCCCAACCAAGTCTGACTCACGAATTGGAGTTTATAGGGGCTCACCTGGATACCACCTGTTGCATAGCTTCTCCTCCTCCTCACAGATTGTAAAAGATAAGGTTCCAGGTGGAAGTTATTATCTCCAGCGACATGGCATCTGCTGCCTTAGTTCCACAATCTCTAGGATCCATGGCACACTGGTCCCGCTAGCAAAATTTCACGTGAGACTTCTGCAGTGGCTTCTAGCCTCCCAATGGTCCATTCTCAGTCATTCCCTGACGCATCTCATTCGGATTACAAGTCATTGCAAGAGAGACTTATCCTGGTGGATGGAATCAGAGGAAATTCTCTTAGGCTGACCCTTTGTTCCTTTTCAGCCCAAAGCCTTAGTGACCATGGACGCCTCCCAAATGGGGTGGGCGGCATTATCTGGGCAGAACAGTCCAAGGTATTTGGAACACGATAGAGGCCAATTTGCATATCAGTGTTCCGGAGTTGAGGGTGGTGCTTTTAGCGTTGCAAGCCTATCAAGCTGCCTTGCCTCTGGGAACAGTTGTGATTCAGTCAGACAATATGTCAGTAGTCTGGTACATCAACAAACAGGGCAGAATCAAGTCTTATCTGATGTGTTGAGAAGCTATCGGAGTATGGCATTGTGCGATCTCTGCCAACCACTTTCTGATAGCAACACACATCCTGGGGAGCTCAAACGTGATAGCAAACAAGCTGAGCAGGTGCATTCTCCTGCCTCATGAGTGGTCTTTCAATCCGAGAGTGGCAAAGGAGATTTTCCATTGCTGGGGCCAGCCTTGCTGTGACTTGTTTGCAGGGGAGTCCCTGAAAGATGCTGTCCTTCACAACTGACCCTCTGGATTGCTCTATGCCTTTCCCCTGTTCCACTAATACCTCCTTTCTTGAAGAAAGCCATCAGGTTAATGAGCAAGGTGATCCTCATTACTCCCTTCTGGCCTAGGCAAGTCTGGTTCCCCTTTCTTTGGCCTCACTTAATTCACTGCCCATGGATTCTGCACCCAGATCCAGACCTCCTGTCTCATCCACAAGGACTAGTTCACTCCATTCTCTGAAACCTCAAGTTTACAGCTTGGTTCCTCCAATTCCATTGATCACCAGGCAAGATAACCTTTCCTCTCCAGTCCGAAAAATTTTGTTAGTGTCCCATAAGTTTTCCACCAGGAGACTTTACCACATTAAGTGGAAAAGATTCTCATTTTGAGCACGTGATAATGGTATTAATCCCTTCTCTGCACCAGTTGAAAAGGTGTTGGAATTTTTAGCTATGCTTTTTGAGCAGGGAGCATCATCTTATACTGTTGAAGTCCAGCTATCTGCTGATTCCAACTTCCATGATAGTTTCGAAGAGCACTCGTTAATCTCGCATAGTTTGTGCAAAGTATTTATGAAAGGAACCTTGAGGTTAAGACCACCTTATAAGGAACCTCTCATTCCTTGAGATCTTAATGTGGTTCTGCAGTCATTGGTCCATTCCTGTTTCGAGCCGGCGGCTAGTTGTGTCCTGAAATTCCTCTCATGGAAAACCATTTTTCTGGTAGTCATTAAATCTGCCAGAAGAATTTCAGAGATTCAAGCTTCATCTTCAAAACCTCCATATTTGATGTTTCATAAAGACAGAGTTTCACTAAGATCAACCCATCCTTTCTTCGTAAGGTGATATCTAAAGCTAATAAATCTATTAATTTACCAGTCTTCCCTATTTTTTCTAATAAGGGAGAATCTTGTTTACACTTGTTAGATGTTCACAAGCAGTTGCATTTTTATCTTGGCAGAACAAAGAGCTTTAGAAAGTTGGACCAGTTATTCATCTCCTTTTTGGGTCCATCCATGGGTAAACCAGTTTCAAAAGTTACTTTAATTGATTAAGAGATTCATCTACAATAAGAAAAACGTCCAATTACCTGCACCAGTGAAGGCACATTCTACTAGGGTGATAGCCACATCTGCCATTTTTCAATCAAAGGCTTCCATGGATGAAATATGTGCAGCAGCAAACTGGGCTACTCCTCATACCTTTATTACTCATTACAGATTGGATCTGGTCTCCAGGGGAAAAACATCTTTTGGCTCTATGGTGCTCAGGAATATCCTTCCATAAGGCCTCCCAAGATGTAAGGTAGCTGGGAGACTCTGTCCCATACGCCAAGGATAAATGAAGATTGACAACATCAGATAAAGAAGTTATGCACTCACCATAACGTTCCGTCTTTGTTGTCGATTTTCATTTATCCCTGAGACCCCACCCACCTTCCCCCTCCTTCAGGCTTCTAGTCCTGGTTATTTGTTCTTTAGTTTAAGACCTTGGACATCGCCTCTACAATTGGAATGCAGTTGTCCTTCCTTTCTCCTTTTGTAGCAGCAAACATAATCTGAGGTACTCCTAGAGAAGGGAATTCTGGGTAGGGACTTAGCTCTAGAGATTTTTGGTTCTCACAATCTGTTATAAGAATCAAGCCAGTTCTGAGTATCGGAACTGAATCCCATATGTCAAGGATAAATGAAGATGGGCAACACAGATGGCACATTATGGTGAGTGCATAACTTCTTTTTAAATTAAGAATGCTACGGGGATGAAATGGATGTTTTTTGTGACATCAGTATTGCTACATTGAGGTCCGAATGGCGAGGTTATAAAATCAGCAAGCAAAGTTGAGTAATATTAATGGAACTGAATTCATCCTCAAGTGTTGGTGTGTACTGTCACGAGATGGACCCTGTTTTTTTTTTTTTTTTTTTTTTTTATACAAAATCTCACGAAGACACCACTGATGTGTAGACTGTGTTTTATATAGCATATACCATAGACAGAAGTAGATTAAACAATAAAAATGATCGCTGGGTACACAAGTCCCAGGGTAAAAAACTGCCCAATCCTGGTAGCCACATTTGTGCCAGGACTGGAAAAATGACACTGTAGAATCCTCAAGACATGGGAACATTGCAACAATGAGGCTAAGCCAGGTTCAGGGGGAGGATGGGGCCCCCCTGTTGTACAAGGAAGTAGTAGCCCTCAAAAATCACAAAGACTGGCATGTCAAAAAAGAGCCATAAAGATGATGGAGTGGACTACTGAGGATAAGAAAGAAGTTATGTATTGTTGCTGTTATGCAAGAACCTGGAATTTCTGGACAAAAGATGTACAGAAAAGATTGAGAGAAATTAGAGGAAAGAAAAATACTTGCACAAGAAAAACTGTCAAAAGCTTCAATTGCAAGTTTATGTTCATTGTAATACAATAGATTTATGAAAAACATATTGACCAAGAATGGGCTGTTTGGAAAAAAAAGCAGCTGAGGAAATGCGGCAATATAAAGAACAAAATCTAGAGATTTTTGAAAAGTATAAAAAAGAAATATGGACATGGGAAAGAGAGAGATCTGATATGGTGCAATATTTGCACAAATGAGAAAGCCAAATTAATCAGTACAAAAAACATCAGCTCCAAAGATATTCAAAAAGAAATACAGGCATCCAGATATGGAAAATTTCACAGTACAGGAAATAAGATCACAAAGGGGGAGAGTAGAACTGAAGATTTTAGTAAAGTAGAAGTAAACACAGTTACATCACAGCATGATGGAATGAGTCTCCCAAGCAAGGAGGAGCAAGAGACATCTGAAGAAGAAATCTGGGCATGGGAAATAGAGATTTAATATGGTGCAGTATGTATGCAAAGGAGAAAGTAAAACTAATCAGTACAAAAAAAGTAGCACCAAAGGTATTTGAAGAGAAATAGAGGCAAAAACATCTTGATATGGAAAAATGTTCATGTTTCACTGTTGCAGTCCTGACTTGTGGGATTTCCTGCTGTGGAAGCCCTTGGCCTGCCCGACAACCAGGGTAAACATCTCCCTCCTGCTTAGGCTGGCAGACATCAAATCCTGATGTCAGTACACTTGCGATGCCATTAAATCAGTCTTTTCTCGTCATCGGAGCCCAAAGCAGTGTTTCATCGCGTCTGTTAGTCCACACCAGAGAGAAGTCATCTAAAGCTGAGTACCCCATTGGGAAATTCTTTTTTTTTTTTTTTTTTCTTACTTTAACCCATGTCAGATAAGGTTAACCATGGTCTCCACTGTGGTAAGCAAATCCCACACTGAGACTTTTATATGTTGTGTGCCACCTGCCTAGGCCCAGATCACAACATCCCTAGTTGCTATAGTTGCTGTTTTTGTGCCTGTTTCAGTGCTAGGACTATCAGGCATCAGGTTGAAATCTTAGCTAGGCATCTTAGTCAGCCATCTACCTTGCATCGTCTGATGGTGTCCGCTGGTCATTCCCAAATTTGAGCTTCCTTAAGCGTAGGAAGAACAAGGAAAAGAGACTCAAGCTTGGGGCCTCTGATGACAACCGTTCACCATCTGCCAGTCCCCGAAGGCTTATTACCAAGGAAGGTGAGGCGCTTTCACAGTCTCCTTCTGTGACCGAGGTGGTGGAGCAGACCTCTTTTGAGACCCATATGGAGTCAGACATGCCTTCGGGTCCATCAGCTATTGCACAAGACTTGGCTTTCAGTTCGTTGGTCAGGTCCGGAGTCACTCAGCAGACTTCTACTTCTGATGAGCAATCTTTTTACTGACGATGTTCCATTAAGCCATCAGCCTGCATTGGGTCTTCCTTAGAAAGAGACTGGTGTCAGGATTACAGACATACCTAGGCCCAAGGCCAAAGCTACTTCTAAGAAGGAAAAAGAATAAAAATGGCAACAGTTGTCCAAAGTACGGCTCCAGACCACATAAAATATGTAAAACAGTAGCTTTAATAGTCAGTAAGCGCTTTCACCACTCTCCGTGGCTTCTTCAGAGCATACATAACATAAAAAATGTCTGATGGTGTCCGCTGGTCATTCCCAAATTTGAGCTTCCTTAAGCGTAGGAAGGACAAGGAAAAGAGACTCAAGCTTAGGGCCTCTGATGACAACCGTTCACCATCTGCCAGTCCCCGAAGGCTTATCACCAAGGAAGGTGAGGCGCTTTCACAGTCTCCTTCTGTGACCGAGGTGGTGGAGCAGACCTCTTTTGAGACCCATATGGAGTCAGACATGCCTTCGGGTCCATCAGCTATTGCACAAGACTTGGCTTTCAGTTCGTTGGTCAGGTCCGGAGTCACTCAGCAGACCTCTACTTCTGATGAGCAATCTTTTTACTGACGATGTTCCATTAAGCCATCAGCCTGCATTGGGTCTTCCTTAGAAAGAGACTGGTGTCAGGATTACAGACATACCTAGGCCCAAGGCCAAAGCTACTTCTAAGAAGGAAAAAGAATAAAAATGGCAACAGTTGTCCAAAGTACGGCTCCAGACCACATAAAATATGTAAAACAGTAGCTTTAATAGTCGGTAAGCGCTTTCACCACTCTCCGTGGCTTCTTCAGAGCATTCATAACATAAAAAACACATACTGTCTGTTTTTAAAAGCATATACCTCATTAACTTCAAATATCCCATCCAATTAGATTGTATTAAATTGTATTAAATACACACCCCCATTCATCATCAAACATCACTTCCTTAGTATGGGTCATACTTTGCTGATTTCTAACACTATTTTATTTTTATGTTTGATTTTGACAAACTTCCATGAACACTGTATATTCAAAGTTATTATAAAGCATTATAAAATATTCCTTACATTAGGAGCGCTTCATATCCTTAAATATTCTTTTCACATATTTATTTCACCAACTTTACGAATAGGACTCCATTCTAAATATACATTTTCATTGCCATTTTCGCTAAATTACATCCCATACTACGACTTAGATCCTTCAAATATTGCAGTTCAACAGTATGTCCATATATCAAACATGTTCCATCAATATGTTGACATTAACGGCACTTCATATCTTAAATATTCTTTCCACATACTTATATATTTCACCAGCTTTGCGAATAGAGCTCCGTTTTAAACATACATATACTTTTATTACCTTTTTCGCTAATATACAATCCATATTAGAGCTTGGATCCTTCAAATATTGCATTCCTACAGTATATTCGGCATACCCCATCAGGATGTTAGCATACTTCTTTTTCGTTCCAATATAATTATAATTACAACTTCGTAGTGTTAATGTTGTGAAAGCATGTACTCTCGTCGTCTAGACCCTTATGCGCATGTTCTATGACGTCAATACGCTATACGTCTACTTTGGAGTGAATTATACCAGTGCTTACAGTATGCTACTGTGAGAAAGCAGACCTTTATGATATATATATATTATTTTAAAATACATGTACATAGTCAAATCATCAAGATAATAATGTATACAGAGCATCTCCGCTCAAGAATGCCTTCAAACTGTAGAGGTAAAATATATTTATACTCGTGCGATTTGTATATCCAATTAAGTAGTGCACAATATTAAGCACTACATAAATTCTACATAAGTTATATAGGTAGTATCAAGAACCCTTATTTCAATATAATATTTTTAGGGATAAGTTATAGGATATAGTGAACTATATTTAATAATCTATCTATACACTCATATAGGTATATATGTTTACATCAATAATTGCACCAGCATTCAACTAAGACACTAAAATTCTATATAACAAACATATACAGACTAAGTGTATATAATAGCATATAGAGATAAAAGGATAGTACACTTAGATTTGATGTCCCATGTGTTATTATAGAATAATAAATGTACAATATGTAGACATTTTATAAACAGTATGTAAGGAATAGTATAATTAAATCAAACTATGCTCTATTATGGGCTTCCTTATCTACTGTATATACTTAGATGGAACCATTCATGTTGTCACTTAACTTGCAGAAGTAGTTTTGACCTATATGAACACATATATTTCTTTAATGAGAATGTATTTTATATTTTAAGCAGTTTATTTCTCATATGTAGTTGCTATTATAAAAACATATCCTCACATATAACCAATATTTATCCTATAACATAACTTATCCTAAAAATATATATCATGTCCATTCCATATAACAATTGTCTAAATAATAGCTCCCATTCAAAAGTTCAAGAAAACAGTTGTTGTTAGTCCAAATTAATGACTATATAGGAACCAAACCATACTAATTATGTTATAGATATGCAATAAAAAATATACAGAATCATAAAAACATCATGCATGCAAAAATAGGCTCATTATAATACCAAACATTATTTGGATAGATAAAGTCACAGGGATATTAAGTAAAGTCCTACAGTTTCTATAGTAATAGATATAATTCTAAAGGGCGTATATTAATTATTAACCTATTATTACTTCCTAGGTAAACTGTCAGGTTCCTTAAGTTACCAACGAATGGTTAACATAAGAAACCTGACAGAGAAAAGTGAGCTAAGATGGATATTAAAGCTTAGAGCAGACAAGGAAAAGGGGCTGAATGGTAAAAGTACTTTAGAAGCACGGGGATTACCTAGAAGTAATAATATGTTAATAATTAATATATGCCCTTTAGAATTATATTCACTAAGATAGAAACTGACAACATGAATGGTTCCATCTACGTATGTATAGTAGATAAGGAAGCCCATAATGGAGCATAGTTTGATTTAATTATACTATTCCTTATATACTGTTTATAAAATGTCTACATATTGTACATTTATTATTCTATAATAACACATGGGACGTCTAAGCTAAGTGTACTATACTTTTATCTCTATATGCTATTATATACACTTAATGTGTATATGTTTGTTATATGGAATTTTAGTGTCTTAGATGAATGCTGGTGCAATTATTAATGTAAATATATATACCTATATGAGTGTATAGATAGATTTTTAAATATAGTTAATTATATCCTATAACTTATCCTTAAAAATATTATATTGAAATAAGGGTCATTGATACTACCTATATAACCTGTGTAGAATTTATGTAGTGCTTAATATTGTGCACTACTGAACTGGATATACAAATTGCACGAGTATAAATATATTTTACCTCTATAGTTTGAAGGCATTCTTGAGCGGAGATGCTCTGTATACATTATTAATTATTATCTTGATGATTTGACTAGGTATATGTATTTTAAAATAGTATATATATATATATATATATATATATATATATATATATATATATATATATATATATGTCATAAAGGTCTGCTTTCTCACAGTAGCATACTGTAAGCACTGGTATAATTCACTCCGAAGTAGACGTATAGCGCATTGACATCATAGAACATGCGCGTAAGGGTCTAGATGATGAGAGTACATGCTTTCACAACATAAACACTACAGAGTTGTAATTCTAATTATATTGGAACGAAAAGAAGTATGCTAACATCTTGATGGGGTATGCCAAATACACTGTAGGAATGCAATATTTGAAGGATCCAAGCTCCAGTATAGATTGTATATGAACAAAAAAGGTAATAAAAGTATATGTATGTTTAAAACAGAGCTCTATTCACAAAGCTGGTGAAATATATATGTATGTAGAAAGAATATTTAAGTTATGAAGTGCCGTTAATGTTAATATCTTGATGGAACATGTTCATAGGTAGGTACTAGGCTATTGGCCCGAGGGCCTACATAAGCCTAGCCAAACAAGGTTCCCTGGCTTACGCCACCCAAGAAAGTTATTTTCCTGTGCCACAGTTGAGCAGAGAGGCAGAAGTGATCCCCGGGGTGTATTTCCTATTTCCCATCCACTCATCAAGATTTTTCTTGAAGAGTGCTAATGAAGAACTTTGCTTGACATAGATGGGTAGCCTGTTCCAGAGTATGGGAAGTCTCTGGGACAGGAATCTATCCCTCCAGCATGTCCTGTTTATTGTGGTGACAAGGTTTAGGTCCGTAGAGCGTGTAGCTCAGAGGGATTGGGATTTCTTTAGGTGTAGCATGTCCAACAGCTCTGGGTTTGACATAGCTTTATATGTTAGGCAGAGATCACCACGGAGTAGGGGATATACTATGGAGTAAAGCTGGAGTTTTTTTTAAACGGTCAGTGTAGGGCATCTGTTTGAGGCCAGTAATCCTCTTTGTTGAGGTACTTCTGTGGCCTTTCCAGCTGCTGCAGATGTCTTGTGAGGTACATTCCAAAAGGGGTGTTGTACTCTATAATGGGTCTAATGAGTGTTGAGTAGAGGGAACAATGACCTCTTGTTTCCTGGATGAGAACCCTTTTATGATGAGGTGTGCCACATAGAAGCACTTCCTGACTACTGTGGCGATGTGACTATCAAAAGACAGACTACTGTCCACCTGGGTCCCAAGGTCTCTTATCACACATTCGGTGTTAAGTAGACTGCTGTCCATTTAGTAGTTCATGGGTACAGAGTTTTTACCAAAGGGGATGACAATGCACTTTTTTAGCATTGAGCTTGAGGCCATGGCTCTGACACCAGGCATCTGTCTCAGCAAGGCCCTTCTGTAGGATTTCCACATCATTTGGGGACTCGACTATGGCTCCTAGTTTGCAGTCATCTGCGAACTTCATTAGTCAGAGGCCTTCTGTGCTAGCCTGTACTTCAGAGAAGTAGATACCAAACAGGAGAGGTCCCAGCACTGAACCCTGTGGTACTCCACTTGTCACTGGTTTGAAGTCAGATTTGGAGTGTGCAACTTGTACAGTGTGGGTTCTGTCAGTGAACCAGTTGGCAACCCATCTTGTGCCATAGGGATTTACACTTAGTTTAGTGAGTTTAGCTATAATTCCAGAGTGGGGGATGATGTTGAAAGCCTTGGCGAGATCAAGATAGGCTGTGTGAACCACCTTACCCTCATCTACGGCTTTGGTGACTGCCTCAAAGAAGTCGATCAGGTTCAGGAGGCATGATCTGCCTTTCACAAACCCGAACTGGGTGGGGTCCACAGTTTGGAAGGTACCAATGTCTTTGAATTCCATAATGATACGTTCCATGGCCTTGCAGACCAGGCTCGTCAGGCTAATAGGGCGATAGTTCCCAGGATCAGTGGTGGCTCCCCCTTTGTGGAGTGGGATAACTGTTGCTGTACACCATTCAGTGGGTACAAAACCTGATGTGAGGCTATGAGTGAACATGGTGCTTAGGTGAGGAGCCAGTTCGTTCTGAAGTTCGTGTAAGATGTTTGATATATGCATATACTGTTGAACTGCAATATTTGAAGGATCTAAGTCGTAGTATGGGATGTAATTTAGCAAAAATGGCAATGAAAATGTATATTTGGAATGGAGCCCTATTCATAAAGTTGGTGAAATAAATATGTGAAAAGAATATTTAAGGATATGAAGCACTCCTAATGTAAGGAATGTTTTATAATGCTTTATAATAGCTTTGAATATACAGTGTTCATGGAAGTTTGTCAAACTCAAACATAAAATATTAGAAATCAGCAAAGTATGACATATACTAAGGAAGTGATGTTTGATGATGAATGGGGGGCATTTAATACAATTTAATACAATTTGATTGATTGGGATATTTGAAGTTAATGAGGTATATGCTTTTAAAAATGTTTTTATGTGTTTTTTATGTTTATGTATGGTCTGAAGAAGCCACGGAGAGTGGTGAAAGCACTTACCGACTATTAAAACTACTGTTTTACATATTGTATGTGGTCTGGAGCTGTACTTTGGACAACTTTTGCCGTTTTTATTCTTGTTGCTGCTTTTGTGTTTTTGGTGGAACAGTTGACCTTTACCAGAAGGCTGTTTATTGGTTTCTTGTTTTACCTCTAAGAAGGGTTCTACTTCAGATCCTATGCCTAGGCGCAACGGTTCCCACACACTAGGGTATCAGCAAGACCTCGTCAGGTTAGCTGAAGACCTTAGCTCCTTAGTCAGAGCTAGGCAACCCCCTTTGGAGTCTTCCCCAAGGAAAAGGAAGAAAAATCCTACCCCTGAAGTTTTCTTTGAACCTTCTGTTTCAGATGAGAATTCTGACCAGGAGGGGTCTGTCTTTGAGGGGGGACCCTTCTTTACTTTTGGTGGAGAAAGCATCTGATCAGTTGCCATATGAAGATACTTTGGAGCCTTCCATTGGAAACCAGTACAAAAGTTCAGTAGGAGCTGTACAGCAAGAGAAGGAACAGGAAACTGTGGCAAATCTGAATTAATGTTGTGGAATGATAGGCCAGTGAGTTCCCATATGAAAGAGCAATGGATGACACAGAATGAAACTGAAGAGAATGTGCCACAGGAAGATGCTCTGGAACTTTCTGTAGAATGCCCACAGGAAATGGAGAACAAAGAATGTGCCCTCAGTTTAGAAGAAAATGAGCGAAGACAAGAGTTGCTTGACTTAATAGAGCTGGACAGACATATTAAGATCAATGAAAAAACTAGACTACAGAAAGTCAATAAAACCCAACAAGTTAGAAGTTTGATAAAATGAACACGGTAATTAGGACTGTTCATAAAAAATTCATGCAATATAACAGAAGTAAATAGGATTTATTACTTTGCACTAAATTAATAACAGTCCTGCCACAAAAAGAAAGCAAGGGGAGAAATCAAATTCCATCATGGAAGTATCAAATAGAGAAAATTATAAAGCAAGAGGAAAATCCCAGGATGCAAAAAACTCCCTTACTAGCCTCAGTAAGAAACTGAGATGCCTCATAAAATCCTCCAAAGCTAGTTATGAAAATAAAATTGCCAAAGATTCCAAAGACAACCACAAAGCATTCTATAACTATGTCAGGAACCTAAATGGCAATGCTCAGATCTGCTGTGAGCTAAAACAGAATGGCAATAAATATACTGATCCAAAGGATATTGCCAATATCCTGGCAGATCGATTCAGTGCCAACTTCACCCGCCTCTCACCCCCTAAATGGCCCATCTCAATACCGGAAGATTGCCAAATTCCAGTAATAACGGCCACACAGGTACAAAACGCACTCTCTAAAGCCAAGAATACAGCATCCATGGGACCAGATGACATCCCGGGCTGTGTACTACATGAACTACAATATGAACTGAGACCTCACCTAAGTGTCATGTTTAATCATAGCCTCACCTCAGGTTTCGTGCCCACTGAGTGGCGCAGAGCTACAGATGTTCTTCATCTCACATTGCTGCAGTCCTTACACTTGGGTAGTCCGCTGTCCTCGGTCGGCCCGAATATCAAAGTATAAGGCTGACGTCGGTCAAGGCGCATTTGACTGACATCAGGACATCAGGGTACAAATGCGCATGACCGACGTCATATCCTCAGTCTTTTTTGCTGCATGGTCCGATGCAGAAGCAGCATTGCAAGTGCCGGTTGGCGTTCTGAAATTTTTCGATTTCGGAGTTTCAGACCGAGTCAAAGTTGGCTAAGTACCCCGTTGGGGAATATTTTAGTTTTTTCTTGCCTCAGTGGTTTACCGGATGTCAGAAAAAGTGAATAATTGTATTTCTTGTGGGAAACAGATACTGCATAGAGACTATCATACTTTGTGTATTCCTTGTTTAGGGCCTGAGCACGACGTTGTTGGGTGTCGCTCTTGTGCTAGATTCAATAAGCGCACTATAAAGAGATGGTTAGATTGTGCCAGGTTAGTCTTCGGGAAGCGGTGCAATTATAAAATGCCGTCGGATGCTCCGACGCCCGCTTCTTCGAAGAAGCGCAAGGACAAAGCAGCTAAGCCTAGGCTAGAAGAACCGTCCGTACCGGATGCCGGTTCTTTAGAGGTGTCGGTGGAGCCGGTGGTTCCACCGGAGGTTTCTTTGGGATCCCAGGGAGAGACTTTGTTATTGCAGGATGTGGCCTCTCAGGAGGCAGGTCAGGCTGATGGGGCTTCTCAGGTTACTATACTCCCCTCCCTTCCTAGGGTGGTTAGGCCCTCTCCTTCTGTTTCCAAGGCTTCTCCCAGAGGCAGGCCAGGTTTAGCTTCAGTTGGTGTCACCCCTAGTTCTTCAGGAACTGTGCCCAAGAAGCATATGCTTAAAATGGCAGAAGATTTGATTACTTTGATTAGGGGTTCTTTGCCCCCTCCTGATAAGAGACCTAGGGTGGAGCCTGAGCTAGGGAGTTTTGAGCAGGCTTCGGATGTTTCAGAGTCTTCAGCTGAAGACTTGCAGGAGTATTCCCCTTATTCTGATTCTGATGTGGATGATTCTACTCCTTCTGCTTCTCCTCCTGAGGATTTTTCTTTTTCAGAAACTCTTCATTCCATGAGGGAGCATTTTAAGTGGGAAGGTCAGGACTTCTCTGATTCCAGGAAAAGGCTTAGGGAATTTTTGTTTTACCCCAGCATAGGCCTTTGGCTATACCTCCTGTTTTGGATGTGGTGGAAGATGTTTTACAGAGGCTTCTCTTAATCCTGATTCTTTGCCTCCTGCTCCTGTTAAACCGGATAGGTATTACAGGGTGCCTGAAGCTCATAAGTATCTTTTTAAGAGTCCTAGGGCAGACCCAGAAACTGTTAGTCAGGGGCCTAAAGGTGTTAAGGCTTCTGTTGTTAAGAATCCGGTTCCTACAGATAAAGAGGCCAGGGCCTTGGATAGATGTGGAAAGAAAGTTTATACTTCTTCCACTCTAGCTATGAGGGCTTTGAATTGTCAGTTTCACATGTTGAAATACCAAAACTATCTCCTTGCACAATTGAAGTCTAAGGTTGATGCTCTGGCGGAAGGTATTGATTGTAAAGAGTTACAAGATTTAGTACATGTTTCTGAACAGGTGGGTAAGCATTCTTTGCAATGTGGTTTTGATGCTGTACAGGCCTCGTCTAGGGTGTCTGCCACTGGGTCAGTTCTTCGCAGGCACGCCTGGCTGAGGGATCAGAATTTATCTGACCATGTTAAAACAAGGATTTTAGATGCTCCTTTACAATCTGATGTGTTGTTTGGTTCTCCTGTTGAGGCAGTTTTAAAGAAAATGGAAGACAAGGCTAAGTCTATGCAGACTGTTAAAGATTTTTGCAGGTTCAGCCTCCAAAGTTTAGTAGAAATTGGCCTACTAAGGGGTGGACGTATCCTTCTTATGATTCCCAGTCTAGGGGTAGATCTAGACGTGGTAGGGGCAGAGCTCAGGGCTCTTTCAGGCCTAGAACAGGAGTTCTCCTGCACAGTCTTCGGTGAGGGCAGGGGTCAGTCCTTTCGTAAACAGACCCAATGACCTACCTTTTCAGCTGCCAGAGCCTTCTCGTCTGGCAGCACCTTTGGGAGGAAGGTTGGCACTTTTCAAAGAAAATTGGAGTTTAATTACCCAAGACAGATGGGTATTGGATATCATACACCACGGTTACAGGTTTTATTTCCATACCTTGCCTCCTTTCAAAGGCATGCCAGACGTTCCTCCTCAACAAAGAATAGAGGCTCACAAGCAAATTTCTCTGTTACTCCAAATAGGGGCCATACAGCCGGTCCCTATGCCAGAAGTGGGCCTAGGATTTTATTCTCGCCTGTTCCTAGTACCAAAGAAAGGGAGCACGTGGAGACCAATTTTGGACTTATCTATCCTCAACACTTATCTGGATATTCCCAAGTTCAAAATGTTGACGTTACAGCAGCTTTTACCTCTGCTGGGCAAAGATCATTGGATGGTAACTTTGGATCTCAAGGAGGCTTATCTTCATGTTCCTATCAGACTGAGTTGCAGGAAGTATCTGCGTTTTCGAGCTGGGACTTCTCATTATCAGTTCTCTGCATTGCCCTTTGGCTTATCTACTGCGCCCAGAGTGTTCACGAAAGTTCTGGCTCCAGTGATAGCTTTCCTCAGGTTAAAAGGAATACAGATCTATCCTTATTTGGACGATTGCCTGATTCTGGCTCAAGGAAGGGACGAGCTTCTTCATCATTTGGATTATGTGATAGCAGTGCTAAGATGCCTGGGGTATTCTGTGAACGAAATAAAGTCCAGTCTAGTACCCTCTCAGGACATGTGCTTTCTGGGTGTGAGACTGAATACAGCATCACAGATGGCCTTTTTGACCCCGGACAAACAAAAAGAATCTTTCCCTTTACTTTCATCAGTTGTCTCATCAGTCCAGGCTGACTGCAAGGACAGTCCTTCAAGCCTTGGGGTTCATGGCATCTTGTATTCTGGTGCTTCCCAATGCCAAACTGCATATGAGGAAGCTACAATGGTATCTCAAAAATGTATGGACACAGCACTGCCAGGATTTGGACACTGTCATTCAAATAATACCTTGCATTCAAAAGGAATTGTTGTGGTGGGCTCAGGAATGTCACCTAAACAAGGGACTCTCTGTGACCCGGCCAGAGGCAAGTCAGATTCTAACGACAGATGCCTCAGACACAGCTTGGGGAGCTCATCTGAATGGAAAGTGGATACAAGACAAGTGGCCTGCCAGACTACAACATCTACATATCAACTTGAAAGAGATGTTAGCAGTCCAGTTTGCATTAATAGCTTTCAAGGATTTACTTCTTCCAGGGCAGGTGTTGATTCTAACAGACAACACAACTGTCATGTGGTACATCAACAAGCAAGGCGGAACACATTCTTATCCTCAATACAGGCAAGCAATGATTTTGTGGGAGACTGCTCTCAGTTTACAGCTAAATCTTCAGGCAAGGTTTCTGCCGGGAGCACAGAACTCCTTAGCAGATGTGTTGAGCAGACAAATTATGGATCCCCACGAGTGGAAATTGGATCCTCATGTATTTCAGAAATTGACAGTGTCATGGGGAACTCCAGACATAGATCTGTTCGCTTCTCCACTAAACCACCAGCTGCCAAAGTTTTGCACAAAAAGGTTTCATCCCACAGCTTGGAAAGTGGATGTTCTTTCTTTCAATTGGAGCAATCTTCATGTGTATGCCTTTCCGCCTCTGCCTCTCCTCCCAAAGGTACTACTAAAGGCCAGACAAGACAAGCCAAGGATGATTTTGATAGCTCCAGATTGGCCTCGACAACATTGGTACCCATTACTGAGAAGCCTGGTACGGAAGCCTCCATGGCCTTTGCCTTCGATTCCACACCTGTTGTCTCAGGAGGACAGTCATTTGCTCAATGTCAAGCTTCACTCTCTGCACCTAACAGCCTGGCATATTCTGTTTTGAACCATAGTGGGCCTCCACTTCCACAACAAGTTTTGAATGTTATTTTGGAAGCAAGAAGGCCTAGTACAAGGAAAGTGTACGCAGATAAATGGAAGAGATTTTTATTTTGGAGTGCTGCAAAGGATTTTGATGTTTCTGAGCCTAATTTAAGTGTGGCTCTTCAATATCTTACTGAGTTACTGGACAAAGGTTTGTCCTTCTCTTCTATTAAGGTTCATGCTGCAGCAATTTCGGCTCACTATGATTGTGACCCACCATTGTTTTCTCATCCTTTGTTCAAGCAATTTCTTAGAGGGGCAAAGAATATAAGACCCCACGAAGAGCTCCTACTCCTGCTTGGGATCTCAATTTTGTGTTGGAGAAACTCACTCTACAACCTTTTGAGCCTGCAGCTACTACTGAATTAAAGTTTTTATCATGGAAGACTGCTTTTTGTTGGCTATTACCTCTGCAAGAAGGGTTTCTGAGTTGCAGGCCCTTATGGCGGTTGAGCCTTTCTTAATTTTCCATAAGGATAGGGTATCTTTACGCACTAATCCTTCCTTTATGCCTAAAGTGGTTTCTAGTGTGGCTTTAAACCAAACTATTCATTTGCCTACTTTTTATGCAAATCCCCAAAATAAAGGGGAAAAGATTTTGCACACTTTAGATGTACACAGGCAGTTGCGATATTATTTGGACAGAACTAAAGGGTTCAGGCAGTCTCAGCAGTTATTTGTTTCTTTTGCTTTGAGTTCTCAGGGCAAGCCTGTGTCAAAACAAACTATTTCTAAGTGGATTGGGTTTTGCATTGCTTTCTGTTATTCCCATCATGGCAAGGAGATTCCAGCTGGGATTAGGCCTCATTCCACTAGGGCTACTGCCACTTCGACAGCTTTTGAGGGGTGGCAACTAAGGATATTTTGGAGGCAGCTACTTGGAGTTCAGTGCATACTTTCTCTAGGCATTATCACCTACCACTTTACTCTAAATCCAGGGCTGGTTTTGCCACTGCTGTTTTGCAGGGCATTTTGGCAGCTCCTGCTTCCTTATAGTTTGGCCATCCTCCCTTACCTCTGCTTTGGGATTCTACCCAAGTGTAAGGACTGCAGCAATGTGAGATGAAGAACATAGTACAGTTTTGTACCTACCATAAATGTAGATGTTCGAAGATCCACATTGCTGCAGTCCAATTTACCCTCCCTCCTTCCCCTCTGTAGTTAGAGGCGGTTGTGTGGGTTGGGTTGTAAATATTGTGTATATTGTATATATTGTACATATTATTAGGGCAAGGGTGGTTGGTTGTTTGCTGTCTTTTGGTTTTGACCTTTATTTTTAGGGTCTTCTGACATCTGGGGCAAGAAAAAACTGAGGATATGACGTCGGTCATGCGCATTTGTACCCTGACGTCCTGATGTCAGTCAAATGCGCCTTGACCGACGTCAGCCTTATACTTTGATATTCGGGCCGACCGAGGACAGCGGACTACCCAAGTGTAAGGACTGCAGCAATATGGATCTTCGAACATCTACATTTATGGTAGGTACAAAACTGTACTTTATCCCAATCCACAAGGGGGGGATCCACCTTGGATCCCGTAAACTACCGTCCCATCAGTCTGACAAGCCTTATCTGCAAGGCCATGGAGCGTATTATCATGGAACTTATAAACAAAGACATTGGCAACCTTCGAACACTGGACCCCACCCAGTTTGGGTTTGTGAAGGGCCGATCTTGTCTCCTGAACCTGATTGACTTCTTTGAATCAGTCTCCAGAGCCGTGGACAAGGGTAAGGTGGTCCACACAGCCTATCTAGACCTTGCCAAGGCCTTTGACACCATCCCCCACTCTGGAATCATAGATAAACTTACTAAGTTGGGTATTAATCCCTATGTCACCCAGTGGGTTGCTAAATGGCTTACTGATGGAACCCACACTGTAAAAGTAGCCGACTCCAAATCCAGCTCCAGACAAGTGACAAGTGGAGTACCTCAGGGTTCAGTCCTGGGGCCGCTCTTGTTTGGCATCTACTTCTCTGAAGTACAGGTCAACACTAACGGACTCTGGCTAACAAAGTTTGCAGATGACTGCAAACTGGGAGCCATTATTGAATCCCCAAATTATGTGGATACTCTACAAAAGGGCCTTACAGAAACAGATGCTTGGTGCCAGAGCCATGGGCTCAAGCTCAATGCCAAGAAATGTATTGTTTATCCCCTTTGGGAAAAAACATGTATCCATGAATTACCATATAGGTGGCAGTACACTAAACACAGAAAGTGTGATAAGAGACTTAGACACAGGTGGACAGTGGTCTCACCTTCGATAACCACATCGCCACAACAGTCAGGAAATCCTTCTATGTGGCACACCTCATCACGAAGGGCTTTTCATCCAGAAAAAAGGAGGTCATTGTCCCACTGTACTCATCCCTCATTAGACCCATTATAGAATACAACGCCCCATTTGGTATGTACCTCTCAAGACATCTGCAACAACTGGAAAGGCCTCAGAAATACCTCACTAAAAGAATCACAGGCCTAAAGCAGATGCCCTATGCTGACCGCCTTAAAAAACTCCAGCTATAATCTGTCGCATATCGTCTACTCAGAGGCGATCTCTGCTTAACATACAAGGCCATGTCAAACCCAGAGCTGTTGGACATGCTACACTTAAAGAAATCCCAATCCCTCAGAGCTACACGCTCCAGGGATCTAAACCTTGTCATCACAATAAACAAAACATGCTGGAGGGATAGGTTCCTGACCCAGAGACTCCCCAGACTCTGGAATGGATTGCCCATACATGTCAAGCAGAGTGCCTCTTTGGACCTCTTCAAGAGGAACCTTGACGTTTGGATGGGAGAAAGGAAATTAACCCCAGGGATCACGTCAGTCGCCCTGCTAGACAGGGGTCCAGGAAAGTAAATAATGTGGGAAGAAATAGCCAGGGAATTGTTATGGCTAGGCTTGTATAGGCCCTAGGGCTGATAGCCTAGTACCAACCTATGAACCTAAGCAATTGAGACAAGAAGTGTCACTGTTAGAACTGTACAGAAGCGGGAATAGATCAATAAAAATATTCAAGAAAAATAGACATGATATAAGCAATGTGCAGTATCGGAACAGACCAGGATCTGTTGTATACTATTGCAAATAATAAACTAAAGCTATCAACACAGGCAGAGAAACTTAGACGATATACAGATAAATGTAAAGGAAAAGTACAAAATAAGCAGTTATTGATGACCCAAAAAAGTTTTATAGAGAATTGGGAAATAAGGCAAAAGGAATTGAAACACCACCAAAAAAATAAATGGATACATTTTGGAGAAATATCTGTGAAGAATCTGTGGAACATAACAAAGATGCTGAATGGATAGAAGTAAAAGAAAGAATAAGAAGTTCAAATGTACAGCATATGAAATGGGATGAAGTAACAGTCAGAGAAATTGAAATAAAGTTGAAAAAAGCTCCTAATTGGAAAACCCCAGGCCTAGATGCTGTGCCTAACATCTAGCTAAAGGTATTAACATCTTTACATGAAGATTTAGCCTGAGTAAAAACTATTTATATGCACACCCCAAACAGATGCCATTTTAACAGAAAAACAATACTTCTCTTTAAGAGCGACCCTGCAAACTGTCCTAAAAACTATAGACCAATAACATGCCTTCCAATGATGTGTAAACTGTACACTGGAATTGATGCTGACAGTTTATAGTCATTTAAAAGAAAACTTAATCTTGGTAATACAGGCAGTCCCCAGGTTATGGACATCCGATTTGCGGACAATCCATAGATACGAGCGAGCTGCTGCAATGTTGGAAATAATGTGAAAAAAAAAGATAGTTGCCCAAATCTGTGTGTGTGTGAGAGAGAGAGAAAGAGAGAGATTGGGAGAGAGAGAGAGCAATGTGTGAGTGAATGTGCAGGTATGAATGAGGAAGTGACTGTGTGTTTGAGATCGGGAGAAAGTGAGAGCGATTATATGTGAGTGAATGCAGATATGAAAGAGGAAGAGAATGTGTGTGTGTGTGTGTGTGTGTGTGAGAGAGAGAGAGAGAGTGAAGAGTGAGAGCGATGTGTGAGTGAATACAGGTATGAACGAGGAAGAGACTATATGAGAGAGAATGAAGAGTGAGGGCAATGTGTGAGTGAATGCGTGTATGAATGAGGAAGTGACTGTGTGAGAGATCGGGAGAAATGGAGAGCTATCATGTGTGAGTGACTGCAGATATGAATGAGGAAGAGACTGTGAGAGAGAGAGAGAGCGCGAAGAGTGATAGCGATGTTGGAGTGAATGCAGGTATGAATGAGGAAGAAACTGCATGTGTGTGTGTGTGTGAAATCCGGAGAGAGTGATGTGTGAGTGAATGCAGGTATGTATGAGGAAGAGACTGTGTGTGTGTGAGATCTGGAGAGAGCGATGTGTGAGTGAGGCAGGTATGAATGAGGAAGAGTCTGTGAGAGATCTGGAGAGAGCGATGTGTGAGCGAATGCAGGTATGAATGAGGAAGAGACTGTGTGTTAAATCCAGAGAGAGCGGTGTGTGAGTGTGAATGTAGGTATGAATGAGGACGCGACTGTGTGAGAGAGATCCGGAGAGAGGGATGTGTGAGTGAATGCAGGTATGATTGAGGAAGAGAATGTGTATGAGAGATAGAGTGAAGAGTGAGACCGATGTGTGAGTGAATGCTTGTATGAATGAGGAAGTGACTGTGTGTGTGTGTGTGTGTGTGTGTGTGTGTGTGTGTGTGTGTGTGTGTGTGCGTGCGTGCGCATGTGTCATGCCCTTAAACCTCTTAGAGGAAGAAATCTGGACAAAGCCATAAATAAAAGTGGAACAAATGCCCAATAATATGGACACTTTTAATAAATATTGCTCTTACAAACTTAGAATGTTGATAGAATAACAGCTTTTGCATTAGCATAAATTTTCTGAAGGGTATGAATTCTGAAACTCAAATGTCTGTCATCATACCTGTCAAGCTCATAGAGCAAGAAATCTGGACAAAATCATAAATAAAAGTGTGACAAAGGCCCAAAAGTAAGGACAGTTTTTAAATGTTGGTGTTATGAACTTAGAAAGTTGATAGAATAACAGGTTTTCCATTAGCATGAATTTTCTGAAGGATATGAAGTCTGGAACTCAAATGTCTGTCATTATTTTCTAACTGCAATATGTAATGATTTACCCCTAATTTGCCAAAAAAACTGATGTATATGAAAAACAGACCAAAAATAGGATGCCAAAATCTAGACAGTCTGTGAAAATCTGTACAGTTGAGATATTATGTTCTAACTTCAGTCTTTAATGATTTGCCACTACTTTTGCTAAGCAATCACAATTTTATGAAAAATGGACCAAAAACAAGAGGCAGAAATCTGGACATTCTGTGAAAATCTGTGCAGTTCATAGGTGTGTATGTGAAAAAGTCCTTATAAACACTCCATTTAATAACAAGATGCCTTAAACCAGCTTTGTTAATAGGAAGTAAAGAAACATAGCTGCAGTATACAGTATTATGTTTAAGATTTTTTTTTTGTTTGGAAGGGTTTGTAAAGTGTTTTATATGCAAAGAAAAGTAAAATAAATACTAGACTGAGGCAAACATTGTGACATTTAATAAGAACCATATGTACGTGTTTTGACTTGCATACAAATTTGACTTAAGGACAGACTAAAAAACAGATCTTGTCTTTAACCCGGGGACTGCCTGTAGAACAAAATGGTAACAAAAGAAAGTCATACGGAATGAAGGATCATTTGTTGTTAAAGTCATAATGGAGAACTGTAAAAAGGGGAAGAATCTAGGTATGGCATGGATAAACTACAAAAAAGCATTTTACAGTATTCCACATTCATGGATAAGAGTGCTTAAAAATGTGCAGGATAAACCCTACACTGATCGATTTACATTACATCAACCATGAAACAGTGGCAAACAAGCCATGATAAAGGACAAATTATTCTAGGGATGAAAATTCAAAGGGGGATATTCCAGAGTGACTGTCACCGCTGCTCTTACAAAATGTAAAGACTTTGCATCTACGTTTGTGGATTAGTTAACTGTATAGTTCATCAGATGAGGAACTGAAAGCACAGCTGCAAGTGGTCAAAACTTTCAGATGACATGAGAATGCCATTTGTTCTTGATAAATTTAAAAAAGCAACCTTTAAAGCAGGAAGGCTGCAGCACCAAGAAAACATCAGCCTGGGCAGGAATATGATATAAAAGAACTTGAGCAAGAGGGACTGTATATATATATTTGATAACTGATGAAGGCTCAACAAGAAAACAAGAACAAATGCAAATAATTTTAGTCTTCTAAAATATTCCTACATTTTAATACTGAAAACTGCTCTGAAATCTAGGAATAAAGTCCAAGCTATAAATCAATTTTCTCTTCCTGTCCTTAGTTTCGAAGTGAGTGACTGACCCCAAAAGGTATTGGATCAGTTGAACAGGAAAGCAAGAAAAATGCTTCATGTTCGTCAAATAATTTATAGCTGTGTATAAAAAGACCATGTATTCCTCATTCTGCAGGAGTTATGGGCCTCCTCGAAATTGATTACACATATAGATTTGCAGTCATAGATCTGCATACATATCTGCTGACCTCACAAGATCCAAACATAGTGAAACTTTTAAAACATGAAGAGAATAAATCTAAGATGACTTCCCTTCTTAGTTTAGCAGAAGCATATCGGCGTCAAGCAGGAATGGAAATCAGACTAGAAGTAGATAAAAATCAGGCAGCAACTGAATGTGCCAAAAAACAAGAGAGAGAGAATATAAGATGAAGGATAAGATGAGAAGGCAAGAAATGTGTAAAATGCATACATATAGCTGCAAGTACAGAAAACTCTTGGAACAACCTCATGTTGATTGGGTCGAATGCCGGAATAGTTAAGGAGAGACGAGTTTAAACCAAAAGATGAAAGGTTAATATTGGTGGCCCAAGATAGTGGACTATGTACACAGTGGTTTATGAAGCCCATTCATCATGTGGGAGAAACAGACAAATGTAGGTTTTGCAAAGCAGAATTGGAAACTGTCGCAATTCTTGTTGCTGGTTGTGATATACTAATGGCAGAAGGACTGTGTACTGAAAGGCATAGTAATGTGGCAAGACAGTTGCTTTGGGAATTGTGCAAACATTATAATATTAAAGTAGCTGAAACATACTGGAAACATGAGCCAAAAGCATCATAGAAAATTATGTTTATATCACATGGGATCACCCATTACCAACAGTTCAAAGAAATAGATATGAGAAAGCCAGATATAGTAGTCCATGAAAAGAAGATAAAAGTACCATTGCTCTTTGAAACTACTACAGTGTCTTGCATACAGATAGAGACAAAAATAATAAAATACCAGGATTTTCAAGCAGAAATTAGTGTATTGTGGAAGAAGGATACCCAAACAGTTACAGTAGTAGTAGGAGCAACTGGTCTTATAAAAATAATTTACAATCGTACTTGTGTTACCGATATATTTAACTCCATATGAATTGCATTAGTCGGTTATGGGCACGTTGCAGGTGCTGCAAAGAGCACTTCTGGCTAACATCAAAGATTGAAACAATGCTAATTTCATGAACTTTAATCATGCTTTGACTTAAGAATGGGGTCCATTCTCGTCATGGTATTAGAAATCAAAAAAACTTGGAGAAATTAAAAAGAGGGAGAATAAAACATTAATATTGATTAATGAGTAGAGTTTCTGAAACTATGGCTCAAATGCTTAAGAGATGACTAAGTAGCACTGTCCTTCAGAAGAGAGATTTTTTGAAAGGTGTAAAAAAGATACTTGGACGTGGGAAAGAAAGGGAGATCTGCAAAGGAGAAAGCCAAACTATTCAGTACAAAAAAGCAACTCCAAAGATATTTGAAGAGAAATAAAGGCAAAGGCATCCAGATATTGAAACTTTTACAATACAAAAGGTTTACTATCGTCATTTCGAAAGGCAAAACATTTGCCGTTCGAAATAACGAAAAATTAAACTGAAATCAAACTTTTTGAATGTACACAGTGTCGCCCCAAATGATCAACACATTTGAGTCGACATTGTCGCTGAAAATGTCATGTGAGAACCGTATAGGAGCTGATGTAAATCAAACTCTTATAAGACATATCACATTTTTGCAGGGGGCCCTGCACCCCCTACACCCCCTGCTACTAATATATTCCAACTCCGAGATCGCACTACAGTGGGGATATGGATGAAATTCCAGTCACCACTGTACTGCGATCTCCATACATATAGTTGAACATACTTACGCGAATGCACTACTGCATTCACATAAGTCTGTTTGACTATCCAATACACTTTTCATTTTGTGCACGACATTCTGGTTTTCGGCAGCATAACTGCCGACTTCACACAAATTATGGTAAACTATACAAAACATAAGAAAACAAAGGGGGAAGTAGAAAAGAGGATTAGTAATGGAGACATTAAAGCTCATCAGTGGGAGTGGTAAGCACTAGGTAGTCCCATCTACCACAAGAGGAGTGGTTTCTAGCTCCCTTTCAGCTTAAAAAGCCCATGTTTGCACACCATGCAGTGCCACTAAGCAAGGGTAAACTGTTACTGGTGCCAGAAAGTCTGCTCTTCAATTTTTCCCTTAGATCTTGCTAGTTGTATTCTGTCTTGCATTTAACTAGCTTATTCACCTAGCATTTCATCTGGTTTATTGTAGCAATTATTGTAGCACACAAAAGTGTAACAGCACTAAACATCCTATAAGGAAACAGCTCCAGTACTTATAATGACCATCCCTCATGGAATGTTTAAAGGTCAGTTCCCTGTGCTTTCTCCTATTAACCTGGTGAACTTGGGCATTCTGAGGCAGTGTAGCAACTGCCTCATGTACACAGACAACCTGCTCCTCTTAACATCCCAGCACTCAGACTTGTGAGAAATGTACTTGTATATCCAAACTGGAAGACATGCACTCTCCAGCTAAGACCAGAATAGCTGGTCAGTAGGAGAAGGTCAACACCTGCACCACACCACATGGAACACATAGCCGTCCAGAACACCCACCATCACAGTTCTCACATAAAAACACAAACCACACACCCACTTTCCTGGAGGCTCTCAATAGAAATCTACCCAAACAGCATAGACCTCCAAATCAGAAACACACTCGACCACCACAACACAGCACAAATCACAAGACACACAGCTCACCTACACAGTGTGCCCCTCAGCCTAAGCCCCTAAGGCAAAACAGCTTGTCCAGTACACTAATCATAGGTGACTCGATAGTGAGGCACACTGATGTCCCACTCACTAGGTTGAATAAGGAGAAGGTAACCATCAGCTTCTGTCTGGTACCAGTATCTGACACACAGCACATGCACTCAGGTCACTCCACGACAAGTATGACTATGTCATTGTCCATGTGGGTGTGAATGACCTGAGACATACCTCCCTGGACTACATAAAAAGAGACATGGAGGAGCTCTTGGATTATGTGGTCCAGGGAGGTATGACCCTAGCCCTGCGCAGCATCCTACCATCGCCCAGAATGATACCGCAGTACAAGCAGAAATTGATTGACTTCAACAATTGGCTAAGTTTCTGGTGTCATTCTAAGGGGATCCAGCATCTGTCTGCTTGGGATGACGTGATTGACAGACCTCAATGCTTTGCCAGACATGGCCTGCATCTGTCACCCCTAGGTTTCCGGATACTGGCTAAGGCTCTTGCCACCTCTATAATACCTTTTTTAGACTGTGTTCCAAAGACCACTTTACCACTGTAACAGCTATAAATAAATGCAATCTGAGGGTCATGCTGCTCAACGATAGAAGTCTAAATGTCAAGATGTACTCGCTCGAAGCACTCAAAATGGAGAACGTTGACATTTGTGCTGTAACTGAGACCTGGTTTAAAGCAGCAGAAAGCACCCCTGCGTTACCAGGCTATAAATTATGCCACACCTTTCGGCCCCAGAAAATGGACTGAAGCTCCAAAGGTGGTGGCATCTCCATATTCAAAAAGGATATGCACACTTCCAGACTAGTAGCCCTGCATAACGCATCGGAGATACTTCAGGTACAACTAACAGTGGGTAAGATGGTGATTCAGGCCGTAGCCTGCTATAGGGCCCCAACCATGTCCCAAGACTCTCATTCCATGTTCCTAAGCACCCGGGAAACTATTAGGGTCCAACCCAACACTCTCATACTGGGTGACTTCAACTACCCCTCCATCAACTGGGAAAACTACTTGTGCACCAATACACTTGCCCAACACTTCCTGGAATTCATTAATTCCAATGCGCTGGACCAGCTCATTCTTACCCCCACTAGAGGAAGCAACATCCTTGACCTGGTTATTACTAACATGGGCAACCATTGCTCAACACCAATAGTCAATTCCTCCCTGGTTAGATCTGACCAGAAACTAATTACCATGGAAATCCACATCTCACCCACACCACCAGGAAAGGTAACCACCATAAAAAAACTTCTCTAAAGCTGACTTTGGGCTCCTAAAAACAGAGGTGGCTAACTTCACGGCACCCATGCAAAGGTAAAATAGATGCATGGTCACTGAATCATACACCAATGCACTGTACGAACACGTACATAAATGCATAGAACTAGCCATACCCAACAGAACCAAGACGCTCTCCTCCAAAAAAAGGAAGCCAATCTGGTGGTCCCCTGCTATTAACAAACTCTATAACAGAAGAAAGAAACTGTTGCAGAAAAAGGTGAAGTCCCAAGACTGGAAAACCTCCCTTATTAGCCTCAACAAAAAGTTGAGATCCCTCATCAAAACATCTAAAGCTAGCTATGAAGGCAGAATTGCGGCAGACACTAGAAACAACCACAAAGCCTTCTACAGTTATATCAAGAATCTCCACGGCAATACCCAGATTTGCTGCGAGTTGCTGCACAATGGTACCTCCAATACAGAGCCAACAGATATTGCCAGCATACTGGCCAACAGATACAGTGCCAACTTTACCCCTCCCCCCAAAGGGCCAATCACAACACCGGAAGAATGTCAGGCACCCAGCATTACTGCAGTACAGGTTAAAGCTGCATTGTCCAAGGCCAAGAATACAGCTTCCATGGGACCCGACAATATCCTGGTTGTGTTCTACGTGAACTACAAAGTGAACTGGCACCACACCTGTGTGCCCTGTTTAATCACAGCCTTACCTCAGGCTTTGTCCCTACAGAATGGTGCACTGCTACAGTCATCCCTCTCCATAAAGGGGGAGTGACTACAGACCTTGGAATTATCGCCCCATTAGCTTGACGAGTCTGATATGTAAGGCTATGGAGCACATCATCGTGGACCTAATTAGTAAGGATATAGGGAATCTTCAAACTCTGTATCCCACACAATTTGGTTTTGTGAAGGATAGAGCATGCCTGCTCAACCTGGTTGACGACTTTGAGTCAGTCACCAGAGCTGTGGATGAGGGCAAGGCAGTTCATACAGCCTTGCTCAATCTGGCCAAGGCCTTTGATACCATTCCCCACTCAGGAATTATTGATAGACTCACCAAACTAGGCATCAACTCCTGTATCACTAGGTGGGTTGCAAATTGGCTCACAGATAGAACCCACAGTGTGAAAGTAGCAGACTCCAAGTCAGACTGCCAACCAGTCACGAGTGGAGTCCTACAGGGATCGGTCCTGGGTCCTGTCCTGTTTGGCATCTGCTTCTCAGAAGTCCAGGCCAACGCAAAAGGACTCTGGCTGACCAAGTTCTCTGACAGTTGCAAGCTGGGAGCCATTTTTAAATTCCCAAGTGATGTAGACATCCTAAAGAAAGGCCTCACTGAGATCAACAACTGGTGTCGAAACCATGGTCTTAAGCTTAATGCCAAAAATGCGTTATTACCTTTAGGAAAAACTCAGTTCCCACTAATTACCACATTGATGGTATCCCACTGAATACTAATGGTGTTATAAGAGATCTGGGGACACAGGTTGACAGCAACCTCTCCTTCGACAACCACATTGCCACTGTGGTCAGAAAGTCCTTTTTATGTGGCACATCTCATTACCAAGGGTTTTGCATCCAGGAAGAAAGAGGTCATTGTCTCTCTACTCTTCCCTCCATTTGGCATGTACCTCATTAAACACTTGCAACAGATGGAAAGGTCACAAAAGTACCTTACGAAGAGGATCCTAGGTCTTAAACTCATGCCCTACATGGACACACTCAAAAAACTCCAGCTTTTCTCTGTCTCATATCGTCTATTAAGAGGTGATCACTGCTTTACTTACAAAGCCATGTCTGATCCAGCCCTGTTAGAAATGTTACACCTAAAGAAATCCCAATCCCTCCGCACCACACGCTCCAGGGACCTCAACCTCATTACCACAATCAACAGAATATGCTGGAGAGCAGGTTTATAACCCAGAGACTGCCCATTCTCTGGAATAGACTTCCCATACATGTCAAGCAGATCACCTCACTGGCCCTTTTCAAGAGAAATCTTGAGTGGATGGGAAATAGAAGTTCACCCCGGGGATCACTTCATTGGCTCTACTTGATATAGAGGCACTGGGAACTAATGGCAGCATGATGCCAGGGCACTTCTATGGGCTAGGCTTGTAAAGGCTTCAGGACCATTGGCCTAGTACACACCTATGAACCTAAGAAATAGGAAGTGACGTTATGGATTATCTGCGAAGTGAAAGATTTTGTGTAGAAAATAAAACTCTGGTAACATCACAGCATGATAGAACAGCGAATCCCCAAATTAAGGAGAAACTGGTGGAATGGGAAGCATCTGATCAGTTGCCATATGAAGATAGTTTGGAGCCTACAGTAGAAAACCAGAACAAAAGTTCAGTTGGAGTTGTACAGCAAGGGAAGGAGCAGGAAACGGTGGCAACTCTGAAGCAGTCAGTGTTGCGGAGTGATAGGCCAGTGAGTTCAAATATGAAAGAGCAATGGATAACACAGGATGAAGCTGAAGAGAATATGTCACAGGAAGATGTTCTGGAACTTTCTGTAGAATACCCGCAGGAAACGGAGAACAAAGAATGCAACCTTAGGTTAGAAAAAAACTGATCTAAGGGAAGAGTTGCTTGATTTAATAGAGATGGATAGACATTTTAAGATCAATGAAATAGGTTACAAAAAGTTAGTAAGACCCAAAATGTTAGAAGTTTGGTAAAACAAATGAACACTAATCAAGATTGCTCACAGAAATTCATGTGATATAACAGAAGTAAATATGATATATTACTATGCCACTATATTAATAACAAAGTCTTGCTACAAAAACACAGAATATTAAAGGAAGGGAAGAACTCAAATGCTATCATTGAACTATCAAATAGAGAAAACTATAAAGCAATTAAGGCAAGAAGTATCACTGTTAGGGTGTAGAAGTGATAAAAAGCAGTGCACAGTATCAGAAAAGACCAGGATCTATCGTACACTATTCCAAATAATAAACTAAAGATATCAGCAAAGGTGTAGAAACTAAGAAAATATGTAGATAGATGTAAAGGAAAAGTATAGCATAAGTAATTCATTGATGATCCAAAAAAAGTTTTGTAGAGAAGTGGGAAACAAGGCAAAAGGAATAGAAATCCACCAAAAAAATTAATACACAGATTTTTGGACAAATTTCTATGAAGCCTGTGGAACATAACAAAAATGCTGGATGGATAGAAAAAGCAGAAGAAACAGTAAGAAGTTCAAACAGCTGGAGAAATTGAAATAAAATTAAGAAAAGCTCCTAAATGGAAAACCCCAGGCCTGGATGAAGTACTTAACTTCTGGCTAAAAGTCTTAACTGGTTTACTCGAAGAGTCAGTCCTGAGTAGGAACTACTTTTATGCACATCCTGCACAGATAACCTGGTCAGGAACAGGAAGAATGATACTCCTTAAGAGTGAATGTGCAAGCTATTCAGAAAACTACAGACCAATAACTTGACTTCTGACGATGTATAAACTGTATACTGGAACTGATGTTGACAGAGTCATTTAGAAGAAAAGTCAGTCATGGTGATAGAACAAAAGGATAATACAAGAAAGTCATATGGAATAAAGGGTCATTTGTTTTTTAAATAGTCATAATGGAGAATTGTAAAAAGGGGAGGAATGTAAGTATGGCATGGATAGACTCTGAAAAAGCATTTGACAGCATCCCAAATTCATGGATAAAGGAGTGCTTGCAGATGTACAAGATATACTCTATATTGATTGATTACATTGCAGTGACCATGAAAGTGGCAGACCACTTTGCAGCTAAGCCATGATAAAAGACAAATTATTATCTCAGGGATAAAAATTCAAAGGGCGATATTCCAGGGTGACTTTGTCGCCGCTGCTTTTTTGTGTTGCCTTTAACCCATTAAGCTGTCTTCTTAACAGATTAAGTCATGGTTACCATGTGGCTCCCAGAAAACAACAAAGTGTAAAGACTTCTTATCATCTTTTTGTAGATGATTTAAAACTGCTTAGTTCATCAGATGAGGCATTAAAAGCCCAACTGCAAGTAGTCAAAACTTTCTCAGATGATGTAAGAATGTCATTGGTCTTGATAAATATGCAAAGCCACTTTTAAAGCAAGAAAGCTGCAGCACCAAGAAAATATCAGTGTTAGGACAGGAACTTGATGTAAATAAACCTGAGCAGGAGGGAGTGTATACATGTTTGGGAACTGATGATGGATTGATAAAACACAAATGTGAACAAAACTAAGGAATATTTTAGAAGACTAAAACTGATACTAAAAACAACCCTGACATCTAGGAACAAAGTTTGAGCTATAAACCAATTTGCTCTTCCTGTACTATCTTATAGTTTTCAGATGATTGACTGGCCCCAAAAGGTATTGGATCAGTTGGACATGAAAAGAAGAAAAATGCTTCATGCTCATTAAATAATTTATGAAAATCATTGTTTACCAAGATTATATATTAGTCTGTTCTAAAGGAGGTATGGGCCTCCCTAAAACTGATTATATGATTAGATGTGCAATTGTAGGACTGCATACATATCTGCTGACCTGAGAAGATCCAAACATAGTAAAGGTTTTAAAACATGAGGAGAACAAATCTAAGATGGCTTCCCGTAGTAGAAGCTTATCGGTCTGTAGCAGGAATGGAAATCCCACCAGAAGCAGACAAAATCAGTCATCAACTGAATGTGCCAAAAAAAAAAAAATAAAGAATGTAAGGTTAAGGATTAGATGAGAAGACAAGAAATGTGGAACAGGCATAAATATAATTGCAGATACAGAAAACTTGAACATCCTCATGAAAATCGGGATCTGATGCAGGAATGGTTAAGGACAGGTGAATTTAAACCAAAAGATGAAAGGTTAATATTAGATGCAAAGTTAGAACATTTCAGAGAAACAGACAAATGCAGGTTTTGTAAAGCAGAATTGGTAACAGCTGCGCATCTTGTTGCTGGGTGTGCCCAGCAAAACTGGTCCTCAAAGCTCTAGAGTAAATGGCTGCAGCAATAACTTTAATTCCCACTGCTCATCTCCACATGAGAATTCTTCTATTGACCCTAGCAGTGCAATGGTCATTTCATCATCATCTTTTAAAACATCTGGTAAAATTGTCTCAGGCTTGCACAAAGTCTCTTTTTTGGTGGATTTACTCCAAGGAGGTCGGTCAGTGTCATCCATATATCCTTCCTCCCCCAATACCACATTGACTACAGATGCCTCCCAGTTGGGGTGGGGGGCATTACTTGGGCCAGACTCGAGGAACATGGTCCCCACAAGAGATCAATTTGCATAACAGTGTACTAGAGATGAGAGAGGTGCTTCTAGCATTGCAGGCCTTTTGGAGCTTTCTCCCTCTAAAGACTATTGCAGTACAAATGGGCAACATGTCAGTAGCCTAGTACATCAACAAACAGGGAGGAACCAAATCCTCCCCCCTTTGTTGAGAAGCAATGTGAGTATGGGAATGGGCGATTTCATCTCACCACTTTCTTGTGGCAATGCACATTCTGGGAAAATCCAACATTCTAGCAGACAAACTCAACAGAACCATCCTCATGCCTCACAAGTGGTCTCTCAACCAATTAATGGTGATTAAGATCTTCCACAAATGGGGTCAGACTTGCAGCAACCTATTTGCATCTCCCCTAGACAACAAATGCAGCAGGTTCTTTGCCCTTATCCCACCTCATGGACAGTCACCAAAAGATGTTCTAGTCCATTTTTGGCTCTCCGGTCTCCTTTATGCTTATCCTCCCCTGCCTCTCATCACCAAGTTTCTTCAGAAAGCACTTTGGTTAAAAAGCACAGTAATCCTCATTGCTCCCTTCTGGCCTCGACAAATGTGGTTTCCCTTTCTTTGGTCTCACTTTGTACATCCTCCTTGTTCAGACCTCCTGTTTCACCTGTCAGGGCAGATTCACTTGGACATTGCAAACCTCAAGTTGACTGCATGGTTTCTCCAGTTCTGTTGATGGCTAGATATTCCAGGTTTTCCTCCCCATTTTGAAAAATCCTAATCTCATCTCATAAACCTCTGACTAGGAGAATTTACAAAAGTAAATGGAAAAGTTTTTTTTTGAGGCTCATCGGAGAGAGTTGGATCCCTTTACGCTTCTAGCTGTTCAAGATTTATTTGCCACGATTTTTCAAGGCAGAGCAAGTTTTTCCATTGTTAAGGTTCAGTTAGCAGCCATGATTAGCATCTGAACTCCAAGCACGATCTTCCAAACCACCGTATTTGATATTTCACAAAGACAGGGTTACTTTACGCACAAATCCTTCCCTTCTTACCAAAAGTTGCCTCTGAAACCAATATCAATCAAGTCATCAATGCGCCAGTTTTCTTCCCCAAATTTGAAAACAAAGGAGAATACACCCGTCATCTTCTTGATGTACATAGAAAACTTTGTTTTTTACCTTCAGAGGATCGGGGAATTTAGAAAAACTGATCAGTTATTTGTCTCCTTTACTAGTAAAAAAAATTGGGAAGTCCAGTTTCAAAAATAACACTAGCTAAATGGATAACCGATTGTATTTCTTATGTGTGTTCCTTGAGAGGCATAACCTTACCAAGACAACCAAAAGTGCATTGAACCAGGTCAATGTCTACATCGCCTGCCTTTTGGGCTAGAGCCTCTATTGATGATATTTGTTCAACTGCCACTTAGTCTGATACCATACCTTTATTGCACATTACAAACTGGACATCATTTCCAGAAGCAGAGCTGCCTTTGGTTCCACGGTTCTCCAGAACATCCTTCCATGAGAGCCACCCAAGGTCACCATAAGGGGGACTGTGTCCCATTTGTTGAGGAACAAATTAAAATAACATCAGATAAAGAAGTTACGTACTCACTATAACATTCTGTCTTTGTTGTCCATTCTCATTCTTCCTCAACCCCCCCCCCCCTTCCCCGTCCATGACTTTGGGAGAGACCTAACGGAATTGTTGTTAGGAACCATAGTTCCTGTTTGAGCTCCTGGCTTTCAGCTTTCACTTTTCTGTCATAGCATTGTTGTTGTATTTTATGATTTTCTTGCATATAACAGCAGCAAACTTGATCTGAGGTTTTGCAGTGGTCAGGGGCATTATGAGTAAGGGAGGAGCCAGAGAGCTGTTTCCTAGAATCTTTAGAAAGTGACGGAGTCAGATCGGAAGTTTGGATATGAACCCATTCATTGAGGAGGAATGAAAATGTGGTATGCTGTATTGAAATTAAGATGGTTTAATGATTATTGAGACTGTAATATGCTTTGGAGATGGGTAAGATGGAGGAGATATGGAAGGGCTTGTTAGTATATTGTCTGTGGACAGTATCTCAGACATCTTTGCAAGGTTGTGATGATGCTGAATGGTAGTACCTTTTAAATGTAAACACTACAGTAAGGGGAGATTGATAGAAGGAGAAGAACGATGTAACATATTTTAGGAATATGTAAATATCTCAAACAGTATTAAGTCGTAGAATAAATACATGAGATGATGCATATATTGTATTAGGGTCCCCTTCAAAACATCTAAAACCCATAACATCTAATTTCATAACACTGAGACCAGAACATCTAAAACCCAAAACATCTAAAACCCATAACGTTGAATTTCATAACATCTAACAGTACAAATCACATGAAAATATCCCCTCCACAAATAACGACGTATAATGACACCAAACACACTTTTTACTATGTTTCTGCAGGGGGGCTTGATATAGTGGGGTTAGGAAATTAACTTTTTCCCACTGTAGTGCAATCTTTGAGTTGGTATATTTAATTTACGGGGGTGTGGGGGGCTTGCCCCCCCCCCGGCAGAAACGTAGTAAAAAGTGTGTTTGGTAGTTTGGTGGCGTTATATGTGGAGGGGATGTTATTTTCTTGTGATTTGTAGTGTTAGATGTTATGAAATTCGATGTTATGGGTTTTAGATGTTCTGGTCTCAGTGTTATGAAATTAGATGTTATGGATTTTAGATGTTTCAAAGTAGAGCCATTGTATTGATATGATATAATTATTGTTTGTTCTGCAGTAATTGGTCTAAGAAGTAACTTGGTCTAAATAAAGTAAGCATATAATTGCCCTGGAGTGGAAAAATTAAAAAGAAAAAAATGTATGATGTAATAGGACCAATTGGGATAACAGGGTTATATTTGGTAATTTTTGATATAAAATGAATAATTGCTAATTTATCAGAAGCTTACTGCTTTAAATGTTGCAGTTATTCAGAAGATAACATAGACATTTTTATATTAAGTATGATGTACTGTGGTTAATAAAGAAGTTTTTTCAAATGCAAAAAATAAAGTACCCTGATTTGGAAAAAGACAATAGCAAAACTAGAGTAGCAGAGGGTACTTTGTACTTAACTGCTTGCCAGCTCTTCTTTCAGACATACCTGGCAGGTGAACGTGGATCAGTTGGTTAAAAATGTCATGCTCTTAGTGGAGCCTGAGGCTTGTAATCATTTTCCGCTTCTAAGAGGTTCTGCTACTAAGAGGGGAAAACTAAGAATTAGATTTGCATCTTTCATATATATGTAGGCAGTATCATCTATACTTGATTAAAGAAAAATTCTAAATATGTAGGGACATAATACATATTTTGCTATACAGAAAAAAATGACTGTTCTCTTTACCATGTACGTCACAATACTTGTATTCTAAAATTAAGTTTAATAGTTAACAGTTTTGCTGATTGTGTAAGATTCGAAGCTGAAAGATGTGTGTGAGAAAGTGGAAGGACAGTTTAATGATGTTTAGAGTAATATTCATTATAGGAGTATGAAATTACTTTTAATTGTGTAATTTTTTGTTGTTGCTCTTTTTCAGCTGGATCAAATGACTGATGAGTCCAGAAGTTCCCTTTCATTGTTGCAGTCCCAGCTGGAAGAGTATAAAGAGAAATCACGCAGAGACATTCTTGAGCTCCAGAGACAGAACAAGGAGAAAACCTTGGAACTGGAGAAGACAGGTTTGACCATCAAGAGAGTTCAGGAAGAGGTAAGATCAGAATAAAAGTAACTGAGGAAGCAGAGCTTGTTTGAAGTGCTGAATATGTTTTTTTTCCCCCGAAAAAAGCTTCAATATAGTAAATGACTTGCTCATATCTTTGCTTAGATTGAGCTGGATTGTTCGGTCAGTACAAAAGAATATTGAATGTATATACTCTGAACCCTTTTTTATATGCTTTTATTACGTTATGTCACTTTTTCCTTTGCCACTGTCTATTATTTCCCCCTTCCACATAAAGGATTTTGGTTTCATTTTTCCACTCTGTACAGCTATTCATTGTTGAGATTTCATCCTCTGCATGTTATTCTACTATGGCGGCTACTTGTCGCTGATGTTTTCTGTAAATACAATGATTCTTGCAGGCCACGTTGACACACTGATTGCTTTGAACCCTAAATATTCTTCATGGTGTGTCTACACTCATCTTCTGGGAGTACAGTCCTGCTGATATTGTGAACTTTCTTCCAACATCATTTCCAAAAGGGATATTGGCTTTTAATTGACTTGGATGATACCACCTAGAGCCAGGTTCACAGTTTCCAACAAGAACATCTTGCCCTGTGCACTCATAACTCTAAAAGAAAAACAAAACGATGCAAAAAAAAATAATTGAAAGCCCAATAGATAAAACTAAAATGTTCTGAAATCAATATTGTTGCAAATCCAATGTTTCATTTCCCTTGTAAATACCCACTGTAACATAAAATCCCATCAAAATAAAAGCAAATTATGTTCTGATATCATAACTAAAGAAAATAACTTTGTTAAATTTAAAGGATGGCAAAGTTCTGCAAGTTTTCTGACTTAAAGTGAAGCTAGAAGCAGAAGTTATGGAAAGATTGGAGTTACCATGAACTACCACAGTTGCCGCTTTAAATAACAGTTTTTTCCCTTTAATTATTCATGGTTCATTTTATTGATTACCTGGATGGTTACTGCCGGACAGCAGGAGTGAATATCTTTTGAGGCCAAATAGGTCAGGAAGCTTGGTGACGACGTCTTCATTCTAGATGAGAGCTGACATTAGATACATTATCATCTTACATCATCCTCTTACTGTATGTAAGAAAGGCTGTGCATCCACTTAAAGCCCTCATGTGTTCTTTTATGTGCATGGCTTCTGCTAATGGATCAGTAATTTAACTGGCAGAAAGTAACACTGGTCCCTCCATGTTGTAAAGCAAATGTTCAGTATTCCTACTGCTGTAGTAGCCTTTAGGTTTATATGGGTGGTTTCATGTCCAGGAAACAACTGGCCAGTTTCTGAAAGCTCTGCCCCCCTCCCACTCCTCCTCTCTGATTGATTAATCCCAAAGAGGGACATCAGCAGTCAGAGTGAAGCTTTCTTTAGTACTTACTTGCCATCTAGAGAAGAAGCACCTCTCTGACTTCATGGGAGCAATATTTGGCTAATATTGATTCTGGCAGTTAAGTCCCTGTTGGGGAGCCCCTCCACTTAAAAAAATATTGCCTTTTTAATAAAAATGAGATTTAATTTATTTTTTGACTAAAAAGGGAGGGTCCCTTTTTCACACTATTAGAAGTTTTTGCCTGGGACCACTATTTTTGTTAAAAGTGTCTACGTATTTGGGGCTAAATTGCTAACTGGTTATTTCATAGGGTTCATAGATTTGTACTAGGCTCACTGCTCTTATGGGCCATTTTAAGCCTAAGTTACCTCAAGTGACAAACCCTGCCCCTTGTGTCTGTAAGGTAAATACGGTAACCATTATGTCAGCCTACCATGGCTTGTGTAAGCTTTGAATTTTGCGGGACAGACAATTTACAGAGGAGTGGGAAGAATTTTCAGTGTACTGCTTATGCTCACTTCATAGCATCCTATCTGCCGTATGATTTCTTTCAGTGTGTGTTTGCTAGTGTTTAAACAGTACTGATGGGAATTCTGTTCTAGTTTTACATCTTCTAAGTTACGAGACTAGGGAAAGTATTCATTGTAAATGTGCTGCTTGTGAACACTCAGTGACAACTTACCTTCTGACTGACTCACTTAAGCTACCCTTAGCTTTTAGTGCTTCTTCCCCAGCTACAGCAGGGGTACCCACTCTGGTCCGGGTGGCTGTTCTCCAGCTGTCCCTAAAAAGAAAAAAATAAATCATTACCAAGGAGTCCTTACAGTTGTTGCAGACTCAGTCGATAACTCAGCTGACTGGGTGAACCTGCAGTAGCAATTAGTTGTTCCTCAGACCACCCACTCACTTCTCTGGCTTCTTTTATTGTAGTCTTTTCAGCCAACATGAACCAGGAATTAGTCATGTCCTCTTTAGGCGTGAGAAAACTATGTTTTCTAGGTCTAGGAAACACTCCACAAAATTCTTCTTGGGATAACTAGGGCAAGAGACCTTTAGACCAGACTGTTGTCCCTTCTTTGAATTGGTCCTCTACATTGTTCTTCTGATTGTTATTACTGTTTTAAAAAAGACTGGTTCCTCACCTTGGTTAGACAGGCATCGCAGGCAATAAGTCCTGCTACACAGAAGCCACTCAAGATGAGTATCTTTTATAAAGTTATTCCAGGGAAAAGGAGTTGGATGATTCTGACTTTGCTAGAGAAGGGGCTTTCTCTCATACAGATTGCCATGCCCAACTCTGATTGTGATAAATACTGTAATTTATACCCTCCTGTGAAGGAATTGTCTATTAATTGGACCATTAAAACAATGAATGAGTATTTTGTGGGAACAAATAGATGTACCCTTTGAACTGAGGCAATATTACTGTGTTACAAATGGACATACCTCATTCCTCTCCCACTCCTCTTATATTGCCAGCTCTGGAGGATGTGTTAAATGCTGCCTGTATTCATCCAATTACCCAGCCATTAGTCCCTAAAAATCTGATGAGATGTTTGGGGTTCCTCAAGCTAATATATTTCTTTTCTTTCACCTTAGATCTGATCAAGCTGCTGTTTCAACTAAGCCTCGTGTTGGTCCTTAATAAAACCCCCTCATCTCAGGACAAGGAAGGTAAAATGTTTGACTGTATAGGTAAGAGAATGCTTTCTTCCTCTGCTTTAGCCTTCAGAATTCTGAATTGCCAGGCACATGTGAGGAAATGCAAAAAAAAAAGTGACTGGAGTGTAAGAAGAAGTAGGAGTCTTTTTAGAAAAGTGAACAGAGCAACAATACATGATAACTATGGGAGCATTATTTACCGTCTTTCCTCTCCCCCAGCCAATAGCTCTTCAGATATGTCCCTTAAGTTGTCCCTCAGCATAAGGAGTTCAGGAGACTTATAGGAGGCACTGAATACAAAAACTTCCTTTCAGGGGGACTAGCTTCCCACTCTCCAAACCAAGCAGACTATTTTCCTTAGATTCTTTGATTTTTGCGCACACAGGAGTAATACTGCCAATTCCCATAAGTCAAAGGGGAAAATGTTTCTGGTTCCAAAGAAAGAGGCCTCTTGGAGACCGGTACTTAGATATTTCATTTCTAAGTATGTATGTTCAAGTTCCAAAGTTCAAAATATTGACCTTACAGAACCTGTTACACGTCATTTCTCCCATGAGTTACTTGATAACTCTTGACCTAAAAGATATTTATTTCCACATTCCCATAGCCACATGCTTCAGTAAATTTTTAAGATTCTCTGTTTCTGGGTCATATTATGAATTCTCTGTGTTACTCTTTGGTTTATCTATAGTTGCAAGGCTATTCACCAAATGCCTAGCCTTTGTCATAGTTTATTGCAGACTGAGTGTCATTCACATCTTTCCTTATTTAGACAATTTGCTTATGTTTACAGAGTATCTCCAGATGTCAGACTCTATTAACATGGGTTATTTCTTTTTTGACCAGTCTGGGGTTCTAGATAAATACTGCAAAGTCCTCCTTGATTTCATCTCACAGGATTGTGTTTCTATGATTCCTTATAAATTCTTCTCTTCAGAAAGTCTTTTTAATACAAGAGAATGTAGAATTTTATCTGGAGTTTTTCCCGAGTTTCAGAATGGCTTTGAAAATGCACATGGACCTAGCATTTAAGTTCTCTGGAGTACCACATTCTAGTTTGGGGCTTTGGAGAAAGGGAACTGCATTGGTGGAAACAACAAATTCAGTTGAACTTAGGTTTTCCCTCAAATCCTCAGACTTCAAACCAGTCTCTCACCGCAGATTATCAGATTTTACTTTTGGAGCAATTTCCAGAGGGGTAAAAGTATATGGCCTGTGGAATTTTTCTGACAGACCAAAGCACAACAACTTAAAGAAGATGTTGGATGTGATCATGTCTTGAAGTCTCTCAATCCCCTTTGGTCCCCGGGTCCTTTTCAAGCAATTACGGATAGTATCACAGTCATATGGTATATAAACAAGCAGGGAGGTGCAAGGTCGTACCCCTTATGCAAGCTTGTACTGATGACCTGGTTGTTAGCTCTTCAGTAACCCTTAACTCTTCAAGCATCAGAGCAAAACATAGTTGCAGACAAGCTGAACAGGACCAGGACAGACCCTCACAAATGGAAATTGAACAAGGTTTTATTCTCATAATTGATGCAGTTTTGGGGAGCACCTCAATTAGATCCATTTGCCTCCTTTTAAAACAGAAGTAAACATGTTTTTTGTTTCAGGGCTCCTTGCAAGGAAGTCAGGAAAATAGAAGCAGTTCCCTTCCCTTTGAAGATGATATTTATTTATGCTTTTTCATTGCTAACCAGAGTAATCTGAAGATTCAAAAAGATATCTCAGAAATCATTGTGGTGACCTTCTTGTGGCCCAGGCAACATTGATTCTCCCTTCTTGTGGAATGGGCCAAGAAAAATTACCACACACACCTTCACAGACTTGGGTCTAGTTTCACAAGACAGGGGATGTTGATACACCCCAGTGTCAATCAACTTCAGCTGACTACCTGGATGATTAATTTCTAATACCTTTTAGAAGCACATGTCACAATGACATGAAGCAGGTACTAATGAAAACTAGATATATTGGTAAGTGGAAGCAATTTTTCTAATTGGTGGCTGACCAATCACCAGGGGCCTATCAGGGATTTTGTACCACTGCTGCTCAGATATTTGTGTGAATTGGCAAAGTAACCGATAATTTGAGCGAATATTTAGAGTGAAAAGTAACAGAGTGGGATGAGGCCAAGAAGAAGTTTGGACTGCAGGTAACAGACTGACTTCCTTTCTAGGGCTTGATATCAGAATATAGGTAAAGAGAAAGGTACATGGGAGTCTTAAGTGAAACACCTACACTGGTAGAGTTTTTAGCAGAGTCTAAAACCAAAAGTTGCTGTGAAAAAGGTATAATTAGTAAGGCATATAAAATATTGGATGATAACTATAAGAATCAGTCAGAGGAAGCTAGAAAAGTAGGAACAAATTGGAAAAAGCAGTTTACATGGGAACAATGGAAGGACATATGTATGGCTCCTAAGTATGCAACAGTCAAGAGGTTTAGGATTTTTGCTTGGATTTGTTTGCATAGGTATTTTTATACCCCAAGCAGACTTCAAATAATTTTTCCTGAGGTAAATAGAAAGTGTTGAAGGTTTGAAAGGGAAGAAAGAGGTAACTGGAGAACATGTATTTGGGTAGTATGAGTTGGCAGATTTTAAAAATTCCCTGCAGATTATTCTGTGAGCAGCATTCGGGGAACAAATAACTGTTACTAAGAAAATGATTCCTTTGAGCTGGGGTACAGGATCTGAATTCCCTAGACTTGGTGAAGCCTTATTATGTTTAATTCTGTTGGCTGCCAAAAACAGTTGGTAGAAAATGAAAATCAAAATTTAAAACAATTGAAAAAACAAATATTGTAAAAGGCCAAAGAACTGGAAGGGGGCTCTTTAGAAAAGGGAAGGGCAAATTACATGGAAATAAATGGAAATCGTGGGAGCAATACATGTAGAGTGTTCCAGAGGAGTAGTGAGGCTTGAATGAAGGCATGATCAAAGCAATTTACGTAAAGTTGGACTGAAAGACAGTTATAAAGAGAGAAAACATATGTAGTGCATGAAGCTTGGTGATTACACTCCAGTGTCCTGGAATAAACAAATAAGTTAAGTGGTTCTGTAGCATGTGATCTGTTCTTAAATGAAGCGGGGAGTGCTTGGGTGTTGAACTAGACATTTAAACCTGCTAATTCTGACCAGCAAACAGTAGAATAAAAAAAAACAAATTTATTTCTGACAGCTGTCTATGCTGTTAATGTGTTCTTGACTTTTTCTAACATAACAGAATCTCTTCTGCTGTCTTTCTGAAAGTGCTTGCTAAGTACTTTACAGCTTTGAAAGGCAGCAAAACTCTTGGGGATTTTTTCTTTCCTGTAAACTAGTAGTACATGGAGCAGATAAAGCTCCATGCAATACAAAGAATTATGATTGGTTCTCCAGTCATAACCCTTTATTATGTGTTCTCAACATGCATCAAAGATTCTTCTGTCAAGCTCTGGTCTCCATGTAATTTTCTTGGCATCCATGTCTCTGACTTGTAGTAAGCCATTTATGATTGGTGACCCGCTCATGATCTTCTGTGTAATGTTTATGTGCCTACAGGGTTGCCAGATTTCCAGCCCCCCAGGTAGGGACAAAAAAAAAAAAAAAAGGTCTCTCACGACAAGTGAAGACCAAAAAAAAAAAAAAGGTCTTTAATGCGGAACAGAGTTCCACATTAATGAACTGAGCTCACTCAGTAGCTCTGCACTAAACATGGAGCTTCTCGTGTTTAATGCATTGCAGTTCCGCATTCAACACAAGTAGCTCCGTGTTTAGCGATTTTTGATTGGCCCGTATACCGGCATATGGGCCAATCAAAAATCGCTAAACACGGAGCTTCTCGTGTTTAATGCGGAACACAAGAAGCTCCGTGTTTAGCAATTTTTGATTGGCCCGTATGCCAGGTATACGGGACAATCAAAAAAAAAAAACAAACAAAGCGGAGGATGGCCGGGATTTAAACCGGCAGGGCAGGACTCGGGATCAGGCTGCTGATCTTGGGACAGTCCCACCCAAATAGGGACGTCTGGCAACCCTGTGTGCCTATGTCTTAACTTAATCATCATCATCTTCTTCTTTCGGCTGTTGCGGTTAGGGGTCGCCACAGCGGATTATCTGTTTCCATTTCTTCCTGTTCTCTGCATCTTGCTCTGTCACACCAACCACCTGCATGTCCTCTCTCACCACATCCATAAACCTTATCTTAGGCCTTTTTCTTTTCCTGTTACCTGGTAGCTTCATCCTTAGCATCTTTTTCCCAATGTACTCAGCATCCCTCCTCAGCACATGTCCAAACCAGTGTAATCTTGCCTCTCTGGTTTTGTCTCCAAACCTTCCAACTTGGGCTGACCCTCTAATATACTTTATGTCTTAACTTAATAAAGGTGTCTAAAAAATTGTTGTGAATTGCTTTTGTCTGGCCTCTGTTATTCCTCCATAAACATTTGTCTTGCAGCCATTTCAGCATGTCTGTCCATGGATCCTCCTCCTTCTTTATTGTGAAACAGTTTCTGAAAGGAGTTTTACACCTGAGACATCCTCGTAAGCAGGTTGCTTCTCCTTGGGATCTCAACTGTCTTCTGGAGAAATTGATTGTCATATTTGAACCTGCCCTTCAAGTTAATTTAAGGTTCTTGACTTGGAAAAATGTACTCATTATTGTTCTGACATCTGTAGTAAGAGTATTTGAGTTACAAGCTCTCATAGTGGGTGAACCCTATCGGACTTCCCAAAGGCATAGGGTCTCGGTTACTCATGCTCAAAGTGCTGTCAGAGCTTACTTTGAATGAAGCCATCAATCTTCCAGTTTTTTACCCAGAATCTAAAAAACAGAGAGAGAGGATTCTGCATACTCTGTGCATAAGCAAATCAAATATCTTGACAGAACAAAGCCTTTTAGAAAAGCTAGTCAGCTGTTTATTTCACTTCAAGGGACAGATAAGGGACACTCTGTGTCTAAACAGACAATTTCCATGTAGTTGTCCTCAACTGTTTTTATTCATATCATGGCTCATCCATCACAGGAAATATCAAGGCACATTCTACCAGAGGCTTGGCTTCTTTGATGGCATACTGGAAAGGGGTATTCTTAAGGCAGTGACATGGTCCCCTATACATACTTTTACAAAGCATTGCAACTTGGATTTCTTTTGAAGTTCCACGTCTTACTTTGCTTGAACCATTCTCCAAGGCTCATGGATCTATGCTTCCTTCTCCTAGGTTGGGTAGGCTTTAGTAATTAACTCCTGTGATGATTAACATAAGTACAGATGTGCAAGTTGCACCTACCCAGGACAGTAGATTCCTCACTGCTGCAGTAGCCACATAGGTTCATAGGAGGTTACTAGGCTATTGGCCCTATGGCTTTTATAAGCCTAGCCAAGTTATACTCTTGCTCCCTTACTAAGTCATATGATGTGTATTTGCAGTGCGAGTCTGTGATCAGCACCAGCTGCCCATTATCCAAGAGGGACATGGGTGACACCCCTGGGGTAAATTTACGCTCTTGCATCCAGCTGTCTAAGTTGCACTTAAGTAGGGTCATTGAGGAGCTCTGTTTTATGTGAATTGGGAGCTTGTTCCAGAGGAGTGGCAGTCTCTTGGAGACCTATCTGTCTCTCCAGCATGTCCCATTAATGTTGCAGGCTAGGTTAAGATCCCTAGAGTGAGTGAATTTTCTCCCATTTGACTTGCAGATATGCAGCATTTCCATTAGGGCGGGGTCCGAGACTGCTCTATAGGCCTGGCACAAGTCACCTCTTAGCAGCCTATAAGATACAGAGTTCAGTGACAGGGCCTTCAGTCTGTCCATGTCGGTCATGTGTTGAAAGCCCTGAATTTTCTTTGTGAGGAACTCTGAGGTCTTTCCAGCTGCTGTAGGTGTGTGGTGGTACATACAGAAGGGAGCGTTGTACTCTTTTAGTGGTCTGATGAGGGATGAGTACAGGGGAGTTGTAACATCCTTGGCTCTGGATGTGATGCCTTTACTTATTAGATGTGCAACATAGAAGGCCTTCCTTACCAGTGTGGACACATGGTGATCAAAGTTAAGGTTGCTATCAACCTGTGTTCCCAAATCTCTCACCACAAGGTTTGAGCTGGGGGGGGGGGGGTTACTGTTAATGTTGTAATTTGCAGTGACTTCCCCTTTGCCATAAGGGATGATAATGCATGTTTTGTGTTTAGTTTAAGTCCATGGCTTTGGCACCAGTCATTTGTCTGTGTAAGCCCTTTTTTTTAGTATGTCTTCATCTTTGCGGACTCATTGTTGGCACCCAGTTTGCAATCATCAGCAAACTTAATAAGCCACAGGCCATCTGTTTTCACTTGAACTTCTGAGAAGTAGATTCCAAACAGTAGGGGGCCCAGCACAGATCCCTGTGATACACCACTGGTAACTGGTCTGTTGGAGGAGGTGGAATCCCCAACTTTGACTGTATGCGTTCTGTCGGTGAGCCACTTGGCTACCCGTCTAATGACATATGGGTTAATTCCCAGCTGGGTGAGTTTCTCAATGATGTTTGAGTGGGAGATTAAGTCAAAAGCCTTGGCTAAGTCAAGATAGGCTGTTTTCCCTTCATCCAGGGCTTTGGTGACATTCTCGAAGTCCACTGGGTTCACTGACAAACTCACCTAGCTAGGTATCAACCCTTATCTCGTTAGATGGGTGAGTAACTGGCTCATTGATAGAACACATATAGTCAAAATAGTAATAATCAAAAATCCACCTCCAACATCAGACCTGTAACCAGTAGTGTTCCACAGGGATCAGTCCTGGGACTTCTATTGTTTGGAATCTATTTCTCCGAAGTACAAGCGAAAACTAAAGGTCTGTGGCTGACAACGTTTGCTGATGATTGCTGATGACTGCAAGCTGGGAGCGGTCATAGAATCTCCAAATGATGTCAACATCCTACAAGAGGGTCTTACACAAACAAATGATTGGCGCCAAAGTTATGACCTTAAACTCAATGCAAAAAAATGTATTTTCATCCCTTTTGGTAAGAGCAATGTTCCTGTTAACTACCATATTTAATAGCAACACCCTAAGTGTACACTCTTTGGTAAGAAACCTGGGTACACAGGTTGACAACAACCTTACCTTTCATCACCATGTCTCTACAGTGTTAAGGAAGGCATTCTGTATTATTCATTTCATAAGTAAGGGCATTACCTCCAGAAAAAATAAGTTATAATCTCCCTGTTCTCTTCCGTCATCAGGCCAATAATTGAATACAGCACCCCTTGTGATATGTACCTTTCCAAGCACCAGCAGCAATTGGAGAGACCACAAAGGTTCCTCACAAGGAAAATTCAAGGTCTTCAGCATGTGTCCTATGTGGATCGTCTGAGATCACTGTCATTTCATTCTGCTTCATGCAGACTACTCAGAGGCGATCTGTTCCTTGCATATAAGGAGATCTCAGACCCTGCTTTATTGGAAATGCTGCATATCTGCAAGTCAAATGGTACACAAGTTACTCGCTCTAAAGATCTTAACCTGTATGTGACATTAATAGAAGCTGCTGGAGGGACAGATTTGTCTCCCAGAAGTTGCCATACCTTTGCAACAGACTCCCACTTCATGTCAAACAGAAGACCTCATTGGCCCTCTTCAGACGCAATCTGGACGATTGGATGGGTAACCGTAAATTCACCCCAGGGGTTCCAACGGTGTCCCTCTTGGACAGGGGCAATAGGTGTTTATCGTGGAAGTAAAGGTAGGACTTGGCTAGGCTTGTAAGGCCCCTACGGACATTAGCCTAGTAACTTCCTGTGATCTACCCTTATCGAAGCCAATGTTGAGTCGGGTCAAGAGTTTGAAGTTCACTTGTGTCTTTGTTGATAAGGTTCATGATGATTCTCTCCATGACATTGCAGATGAGGCTGGTTAGGCTTATGGCTCTGTAGTTACCAGAGTCAGTTGATGGACGCCATTTGTGCAAGGGAATTACTGTTGCAGTTTTCCACTCTGCTGGGACAAAGCCAGTACTTAGAATGTGGTTGAAGAGAGTGCCAAGTGGTCCTGCTAGATCCTGTTTTAGGCCATTTTGTAAGCAGCCTGGGATGTTACCAGTTCCAAAGAGGCTGTGTTTTTGGCCATGGAAAGTGGGGTTATGACCTGCTCTTTGGAGATACTAGGTAGAGGACTGGTGACAGGTATGTTTTGGGGTATGTCTGGTGGGGACAGAGGGATGACGTTTGCACCAAATCTGTCTGCTAGCAGATTGGCGATGTCCTTAGAGTCAGTATGAGTGGTACTATCCACTACTAGTTCAGTACAAAGCTGGACCTTCCCTTTTAGATTTCTGATGTAGCTAAAGAATTACTTGTAATTATCCTTAGTTAGGGATGCTAGTTTAGCTTCGTAATTGGCTTTGGAGGACTTTACAAGATATTTGATTTGCTTGTTCAAGCTGTGGTGGGTGTCATCCCTCTTCTTAGACATTAGTTTTATCCTCTTGTGTATAACCTATTTATGCTTTTTTGTCCACCAGGCTGGCATGTTTTTTGTGTGTGGATCTTGTTTTGATCCATTCAAGTACAGCAGTCTGTACATTTGTTGAGGTGTTTATATAGGGTATTTGTGTACACCTCTGTATAGCAGTCATTGTTGACAATGTTAGCAGGGGCGGTAAAACTATTTATGCCATCGCTAAGGAGGCTATAATTTACCTTGGAGAAATGTTTCATCCTTTTTGCTGTTGAGTTGGGGGGGGTCCAGTATGATCATTACTTCAAATAAGACTGATTTTTTGATCAGATCTTACCAGGGAGGGAAACACACAGGGGGTAGTGCAGAGACCCCATATGTTGGTGAATACTAAGTCTAGGACATTCGAGCCCCTTGTGAGGGTGCAGACCATCTGTTCCAGAGCTTTTCTATTAAAGTCCAGGAACCTTAGGGTAAGCATGTTTGTGCTCATATATGACTCCCAGTCCTTGAAAGGTTAGTTGAAATCACCCATGACCAAGGTGTTTGGCTGTATAGTGAGTGATTAAAGTAGGCCCAGGTAGGCAGAGTGGTTCTCGTGGTTCATGGTGGGGAATCTATAGCCAACAGTGATATGGAAGGGGGGGATTTACCTACAGTTAGTTGAACATGGAGTAGCTCTAGGGAGTCATATTGTTTGACCAGTCTTGAGGTGTATTTGTCTTTAATGAAGATGGCTACACCTCCATCTTTGGTTCTTTCTTGCTTGTTTTGAAAGCCATTCTAGCCTTGCATGGCCAGGGTGCTCTCCACAGCTTTGAACCATGTCTCCGTGACTGCATAGACATCAGTATCGTCCAAGGTGTAAGAGTGCTTCCAATGAGTGCAGTTTCCAATTTGGACTCCTAGCATTAAACAGCATAACCTTGAGTTTATATCTAGTGTGTTTTTTTTTTTTTTTACATCAGGAATTTTGTTGTGACATTCCCTAAAAAAGGCACTATGGGAGAGGCAGGTACCTTTGGTAGTAACTGAAAGCCAAGAGGAGAAAGGTGAAGACCATCTCTGGCAAAGCAGCATGGTCTGATACTGGAATCCCGGAAATGGCTCCAGAAGCTAAGCCAGTTGTTGAAGTCTGCCATTTTTAAGCTTGTATTGAGGCATCATCCTGGGTGATGGTAGAATGCTGCTTAAGGCTAGGGACATACCTGCCTGAGACACAATCTGAGAGCTCAGCCATGTCTGTCTTTATGTAGTCCACTGAGGTACATCTCAAGTCATTCACTCCAACATGGAGTATGATAGAGTCATAACAGTACTTGTTGAGAGACTTGAATGTGTGCGTGATCCGACTTATTCTGGCATCTGACTGTGACCTTTTCCTTGTCCAGCCTGGTGAGGGGGACGTCTTTGTGTCTCACCATAGAGTTGCCTATGACTAAGACATTTGGTTTTGAGGTGTTTTACCTTAGGGGCTTATTGGCTGAGACACTATGTGTATTGTTATGTGTAGTGGATTGTATTGGGTCTGCAGTGTGTACAGTAGGTTTGCACTTGGGAGGTCTCTGATCTTTAGGTAGTCTTCTAGGGAGTACCTCTGCATATGTGGGTTTGTGTTGTGAGTGTGTTATGTGCAACAAGTGGTGTGTGTGTGCCGACAACCTGTTATATCTGGTTTGTTGTTATGAGAGAATTGATTCCAAATTCATAGTGTTGATACATCTCACATGTTGTATTTTGTTTGTTTAGAGATAACTGGTTGTCGGTATACATGAGGCAATTGCTGCATTGCCTGATTGCACATGTCAATCAGGCTTGCTGGAGAAATGGTGGGAAACTGTCCATTTATTATAGCAGGTATATACTGTAGTAATTAGTGGGGAGTGAGCTCAATGGGCCAGGTTTTGCTGTAAGACTAACAAAAAGTGGCTATTTTATGGAGGGCTAGGGCTAGAAAACTTTATCAATGCTTCACAATGCACAACTGAGCTGCTCATAGGGCAGCAGTGCAGTCTTTGAGCAGCTCCAGTAAACTGAACACAAAAACAAAGCTTAAATATAAGTGAAGTTAAATGATTTTAAAAAAGTAACCAAAGGGAAAGCCCAAGACTGAGCCTTATTCGAGCAGTCTCCAACTCAGATGGTCCTTGGCTGTACACCTCTGCCACAGTGGTGCAGGGGGGGGGGGCTTCCTAATGTAAGATGGCCGGTTTTAGTGCTCAAATGATACCAAACAGTCTAGATTCAGCAAGCCTGAATCTAGCCTATGCTATAAAATGCAGATTACCAGAAATTCAGAGTGCAGAAAATCGCAGTCACAACAGCAAAAAACAGTTTAAATAAAGCTGCAATTCAGTAGAATACTCCGACAAGAGTGTAGACCACAAACCTTTCTTGTGTGAAGTAACTGTTCTGGAATGCAAGTGCTTAAACCAGAACAAAGACACTTAGAGTAACAGGCAGAATAAGCCTTCACCAGCAATTCCCAACTTAGGAGAGTGTAGCCTACACTCTTCTATTACAAGAATCTAGACCACAAACGTTCCTAATGTGAAGTAACTGGTTTGGAGCCCAAGTGTTTAAACCAGAACCAAGACACTGTCAGAATAACAGACACAGTAAGCCTTCAACCAGCAATTCCCAGCTCAGAAGGGCAGAGGCTACCTTCTCCTCCCACAAGATTGTAAACTACAAACCTTCTTAATGTAAAACTGGCCTGAAGCCTAAATGCTTAAACTAAAACTAAGAGACTTAGAATAACAGTTGCAATTTAATCAGGCTACTAACAAGTAGTAGTAAATGCAGCAAAGTAAATGCAATCAAATAATTTTAAGAACAATTGGCAAACGCAAAATAAAGTAATAAAGTAAGAAGAAACACAAATACAGTAAAAGCAGCTGAATAAAGTGCATTTTTTTAAAGTTAAATGGGAAGGGAGGAAACAGAAGATAATTCAGGGTTAAGAAGCTAAGGGGCTGGGCTTTCCCAACTGATCAGATGGGATGGGGGAGTGTCCAAAATCAGATTTATAGTACGGGAGGGCAACTGAAAAGCCACCAGGTTTAAGAGTACAATAACAGTTGGATGGGTGGGTGGGAAAAATAAAATGTAGACGGAGATCAGCAATATTCAGGCAGAGTGCAGCAAGCAAGCCAAATAAGCATTCCAGCTAAATAGAGATGCCTCCAAATATTTCTAGCTAAATGAGGATTGCTATTTCTCAGCTCCTCCCACTAATTAGCTGCTGCTGTTCACTGTTTGCAAAGGAGTTTTTTGCTATTTTTTCTAACTGACCCTAGCCAAGACCTCTTAAAACTCCAAGGCAACAGCAAACTTAAAACAAAACAAGTGTAATACAAGAAAAAGAAAAAAATATGAGTAAACAACCCTTAAATGAAAAATTTCAATTAAAAAAAAATGCAGACAGTGATCAGCAATATTCAGAGTACAGCAAGCAAGCCAAACAAGCACTCCCTGATTTAAGCCTAGCCAGTCAGCTCATGTGAGAATCAAACCCTGCACATTGTGTCTGTAGGGTAAGTATTTTAACCGTTGTGCCAACCCTCATCTAAACAAAGTTTGCACACCCTGTATTAGAATCCAGGACCATCTGTACACTACCCCTACTCTTAACACCTGCTGTCACATTTCCTTATTCTTGTGTATAGATGTAGTTGTGATATAAAGTAGGTTTGAGTTTGTTTCTACATTGTTTTGTTATAAATGTTTGTTTCGTGACGGTTAATGCATTTGTTTATTGGGAAAGTCCAACTTGGCACAGGTGCCCTTTTTCAGCAAAGGCCCAGGGAGGAAAAGCTCCAAGGTATCATATTTAATGCAATCAGTATTTACACTAACAAATATTGTAATGCAGTTTCAATGAATACATAGCACAGTAATCAGTATAATACAATTTGTATTGATATTCACAAACATTAAATTTACAAGCCTTGTACTGGGACTTTGCAAGTAGAAGAGTGGTTTATAAGGCAAGTAGGAGTAATTTTAGAAATATAATACAGTGAGGTATTAGAGGAGATAGGCAAGTATGAGCATTAACAGAGAAGTAGTGATGGAATAGTAATTTATTAGTGTTTATTTAGAAGTAACTATAGTAGTTTTAAGAAGGACAGTAGGGGATAAGCGGGTTAAGTGATTTAGTTCTTTAAAGGGAGGTGTAAGAAAGGTGATGAACCCAAATGAGGAGCAGGAACAAAGCCAGGAGGCAGACAGGAAGTATTTTAGTAATGATTTGAAAAGATGAAAGACGTGTGATAAATCTGATTCGTATAGGAATTTTAGGGTTCCTATTAGATGACCAAAGACGCATTCTATCGAATGCATCTTGGTCAAACTTAAAACAACAAAAAGGCAAAATAGCAAAGCGGCATTTAAACAAATTCTTTACTCGGGAAATAATTTGCTTGGTTGCTTCCATTACTTTGCCATTTTTGGCACTGTAGTGCGATCTTGGAGTTGGTATATTTAAGTAAGGGTGTGTGGGGGGCACAGCCCCCCACATTATGTATTCAGTTTTTTTTTTTGGAACAGCGATCGCTGTTCTGAGCTTTCGAGATTGTAAGCTTTTGCTTACATGGGGTTGATTAGTCATCGTTCGCTTTTTTTAAGCATTCGATGATATAATATAGACCTGGAATTTTATTCCAAGTTCTAGCCACACTGTTGGAAAACAGACTGACCCTAGCAGTCCTTTGTGGTTTGTAGATGGTAAGCAATTGTTTATTATTTGACCAAAGAGTGCTACTTGGAAGATAGTACTGAAGTTGGAAATTAATTGCTGTGCAGGCGGATGGGGTTTGGATTATTTTATGGGTTAAGGTGAGCTGTGTATAAGGTAGGTGGTGAAGAAACTTGAGCCAGTTTAGTTTTTTTAGTGCTAAACAGTGGTGGGTCCTGTGAGGTTTGTTGCAAGCAAATCTGGCAACTTTGTTATGGTTCTGACTGTTCAGGTTTAAAACTAAGTGAGGCTTGTAGGGTGATCATGATAGGAGCTCCATATAGGAGAAGGGGGTAACAGGTAAGTGGTAACTAGCATTACCTTGGCAGAGTCTGCACAGAATTTCTTTACCCTTTGTAGGGTGCCAGGTTTTTGATGGGTTTTTCTTGATGCTGTTGTGGATATGTAAATTGAATTTACGATCGTCATTGATTGTAATGCCAAATTTTTTATGTGAGTTAACTTCAATCATAGTATTTTTGAATGTAAGATTGTCATTGATTTTTGATGGTTTTGTATGTGAGGTAACTTCAGTCTTGGTATTCTTTAAGAAAAAAAAATATTTTTTTTTCATGGAAATGGGATTTTGGAAAAGAGAAGCAATTTAGTTTTTTTTTTTTTGGATGTAGTACCAGGTGATTATCCTGTAACCAACTTTGAAGAGAGTTAACGGCTTCTTGAATAATTCTGTGAATATATATTAGATTGTCAGAAAAGCATATTAGGGTAGAGTCATCAGTATATTGTATGATGGAAGCTTGCTGAGAGGAGTTATGTAAATTATTAGTAAATATATTGAAGAGTAGAGGGCTGAGAATGGAGCCCTGTGGCACACCAGTGTTGACAGGAAGGAAGGGAGAAAAAGTGGAGAGCCATTTAACAGATTGGTATCTATCAATTAAGTAATAGTTAAACCATAGTGGGTTGTGATGGCCCGAGGTAGGACAGTTGGCAGAGGATATTTTGGAGAGAATCTAGATCAAAAGCTTTAGAGATCAGGGAATACTGATGAAACAAGTATGCCTTCATCTCTGGCTTTGTTAATAGTATTTGTGAAAGCTAAGGCCATGGCAGTGTTTTGGGCCAGTCTAAAATCATGCTATGTGGTGGTTGGGAGCTTTTCTTGAAGAATATGTTGAAGAAGTTGCTTGTGAATGCACTTCTGTAGAATTTTTTTACATAGGGAATAATATGGCAATAGGTCTGAAATTGGTTGCATCAGAAATGGTTCCTCTTTTATGAAGGGAGATGATGATGATTTTTTCCATAGAGAATGAACGTATGATTCCTTGTTAGATCTCTTAATTAGAAGAGACACAGGATAGGCTAAGGAACTGGTAGCCAGTTTGAGATATTCTGCTAGGAGATTATCTACTGTATGAGAACGGTTTCATTTTAATAAGTATTGATTTGATGTAGGAGATTGGGATGGGTTTTAGGGTGTAATAGGGGTTGTTTGCTGTCTGCGGAGAGGGCATGTCAGGACTGTTTAGAGGAAAATCTTTAGTAAGGGCTTTAATGCTTTCTGTAAAATGTGTGTTAAACTGAGCAGCTATTTTTGAGGGAGTGTTATTTGGGGCAGGATAAGGAGTCATGGATGTTTTGGGGTGGAGTATATTAATAGAAGACTAGATTTTTTTGAGGTTGGAAGACTGATTTAGTGTGGGGTTAATGAAGTAGTTTTTCTTGTCTGTGATAATCTGTCTTTTGGTATGGTTGTTTAGTTCTTTAAAGTGGTGTAGGTTTTGAGAAGGTATGTATTTTAACCATTCTTTCCCAGCCCTCTCTCTTATACATTGAGTGGATAACCAGGGAGTATGGTTATTCTTTTTGTTAGAGCTAGGCTTTTGAGAGTTTTCAGGAAAAGTGAATTAAATTTGCACACAGCTTCATCGAGTGGAATATTTTTCAGGATAGATAAGTTAAAGGAAGTTAGAATTCGGTTAAATGTATCAGGGTTAAAATTAGTGAGGGAATGGAAAGTTCTCAGTTTTGTTTGACAGGATAGGTACAGAGTCTGTTTGCATATACTGAGAGGTAATCACTGATGGAATCAAGTGAGGGTGCCACTAGAGATTTACTTAGTAGAATCAGACGCCAATATCAAGTCAGGAATTTAGCCACTCTTTTGGATACTTTTAACGTGTTGGGGAGGAAATGAGTAGAGTCAATCCAAATAAGTTTAGGCTAGTTGATGGATATTTTATTGAGATATTCTGCCAGTTGAAATTAACATCACCTAAGATTATTTTTTCATTAGAAATTGCATACGAGATCCAGTTCGGAATATTTTCTAGGGTTGTAACATTATTACCTAGGGGGAATATAGAGTACTATAATACATAGTTTCTTATAGTTATTTAGTTTAAGATGGTAGTTGAGGAGTTCAGCATTTTGGAATTTGGGAATAGTTTTTTTGTAGGGTAGGATTTCAAGATGAGGTATAGTAAAGCTACTCCATCACATTTTTTTTTTAGTTTTTTCAGCCCTGATGAGGTGCAAATATGGGGTTTTAGCCATATTTCAGTTACAGCAAGAATAGCTGGTGTATTGTGGGAGATTCAAGCATGGAGTTCTGAAATGTTGTTATAGTTGCTCTAAGTATTTAAGGAAATTAATTTAAGCTGTTTTGGTGAGTTTGAAATAGATGGGTTGGGTTTTGATGATGGTGTTGGGGTCTATTTTTAGAAGGAGGATGGGTGGACTGAATAGGAGATGGGGATTGGTTTGGAATGAGTTTTAGAGGTTATTGGGGAGTCAGGATGGGAGGAGGGGCTGGTGTTTGGATGAATATCCCTACAGAGTAGAAAGAGAGAGAAAATGGATTTAATTGGTAAACTTGTTTTAATCAACTTGTAGCAGTTAGTTTTATTTTGGTGTGGTAGGTGTGAGGATTTAGTAAATTGAATTTGAAGTAAAGATTTGGTGAGTCTTTGTATATACTGAAAGCGATTATTGGCGAAGTGGGATGTTTTGAATGGTTAGAAGTAGAGCACATAATGGGAGAAATATGTACAAGATTGAGGGATGTAGGATAAGTTGTAAGGTGATAAAACAGGAAGAGTAAGGATGCAGTAATATTTAAGAGAAAGGATGCAGTAATATTTAAGAGAAGCATGGTATGTAGCTTTGTACAGGGATATGAAGGAGGAGCTAGAACACTGGAGGTTGAATATACGAGGGGTAGGAGTAGATAGGTGAGCGAAGTGGATAGTGTAAGTTGTGCTCACATGGTTAGTCAATAAATGTAAGACAGGAAAGAAAGTTACAGTGCTCAAATGCAGACTGATTTAGAAATTGTGTGTGCATTCTTGTACCTAGAGTATATCTATATTTATATGTATGCCTTTAAAGAGGGGTAGGAAGATAGGTGGAGTGCTTGGGTAGGAAGATAGGTGGAGTGCTGTGTGAAGAGCAAGTCCTATAAGTGTAATGCTATGAGGAGTGGCTGTGGAATCAGGGTTGGGAAGGGAGCATAATAAGGAAATGGCTTTAACAGCCACAGAAGTCTTTATCTTTTATGCTGTTAGTGGAATAATCTGATGACTTGGATCCAAACCTATCAGTTGAGGAGGAATGAAAATTGACAACACAGATGGAACATCATGGTAAGGACACAACTTTTTTTTTTTATTTTTTTTTAGCTGTGTGACTGAGCTAAGAACTCGGGATATGTGACTAATAGTCAAGATTCTTTTTGTTAGCAGAAAGGATGATGTTTCAGAGACAGAGTCTTAAATTTTAATTAGTTGTAGAAGTGAGCACGCAGTGTCCTATAACAGTGTGAAAGGAGCAGGGGGAAGAAGGAACAAGACTGAAAGCCAAGAAAGTCCTAAAGAAAGATTTACTCTGACTGCTGATTTCCCTCCTTGGAATTAACCAGTGTGCAGAAAAAGTGAAGGACTGTGGGGAGCCAGTGTTTTTGAAGGTTTACTATCAAAATGTTGAAATTCACATGGTCAACGTTCATAACATCGAAAGTCATTACCGAAAAAAAATGTCTTAACTTTAGATGTTCGAAAAACACCTGCAAACTAAAACTAGTGTTTTTGCAGGGGGGGCTGCACCCCCCCCCCCACACCCCCTGCTACTTATATATTACAACTCCGAGATTGCACAACAGTGCAGACAAGGGAAAATCCTTGCCCTGTTTGCAACATGATGTCGACAGGTAATTTGCATGCACTTCCTGTCGACCAAATGAACTACTTAATATTCATGTGTCAACCATATGGGTCGATCATATGACCGTTAGACCAAATGAATTTCAACATTTTGATAGTAAACCATTTTTGAAGATGGCATTTTGTTGTTCACAAGGCAGGGAACAAACTATATAGCCTGAGGAGCAGCAGTGAGGAATTAGAACATGTACTGTTATGGGTAAGTGCAACATGTCCTTCTGTTCTCATGTTGCAGTATTCATAACCTTAGGGAGTTGCTGCCTGCAGCCCTGGACATCTGGCCAGTATACCAAAGTTTTAGATGCAGGGGTATGTGCGAAGTTGCATGCAGGGGCCATAAACTGATGTTGATTATATTTGTGACATCTGCATGTACCCAAGTCAGAACTTTTCTGCTGCAGCAAGAATCAGACGTCTGACTGCCAGTTCAGAAATCCGGTGTTTGCTCGACATCAGCCATCCGATTTTTGATTATCATTTTCCGTCTGTCTGCACCAAGATAAGTACCCTTGTAGGAATTTTCTTTGTTTCTTTGCCTTTTTTTTTTTCAGATGTACATGTCTTCTACTAAGGGAAAATGTGCTTGCAGTAGGCAAATCCCCCATATAAGGACACACATGAACAGTGCTTATTTTGTCTAGGAGAGGTTCATGATTACAAAGCCTGTAATATCTGCCAATCCTTTGTTCTGAAAACTCTTAGAAGCTGTTTGACATCTTTAAAGCTTTATTTAAAAAATCAACACCTCCGACGTTTGGCATCCAGAATAGAAGGTGGAGCAGGCCCCTCCAAAGAGCCACCTAGGAAGAAGGGCAAGAAAGTTAGGCCTGACAGCCAAGCTGTGCCTCAGTTGTCCAGTGAGATCCTCGAGGCGAATATCAGCCCAGGATCTCTTCGGACATCTGGTATTATGCAGTAAATGGGAACCAAAATGGAAGCCAGTTCTGCAGATACCCACAGTACGTCCGCTGAGGTTTTTTAACCATCAGAACATGATGGTGAGGGGGAACCATGTGTCTTGGCTTCAGAGGGTCCTGCTTCTACTTCTGCCTTGTCATCCACTATAACGTCAGCTCCTAGGCCCACTTCTGGTCCTTCCACTCCTTTAAAAAGGAAGCAAAAGGAGAGAAGCACAGTTCAAAATATCCTAATCCACCCTGGGAGACCTTCTCCCAGACTCTGTTCAAAGCCTTTCAGGTTCTTCAGACCCAGATCTCCCAGGCAGACCTGCCAGTTGTTCGTCAGGTATTGTCTGAGGAGGAGTCTTCCTCCTCAGGTGAGTCCTTAACTTACTGCTCTCAGTTGGATTCACCCAAAGATTTTGCTACCCCAGAAGAAGAAGAGAGTCTTGCTCCTCGTTCCCCTGGAGACTATTTCTCCTTTGGGGATAATATTTCCCTGCTTAGACAACATTTCAAGTGGGAACTCTCAGATGTCTCTGAGACAAAATAGAGTTACTTTAAACTCTTGCAGATAAAGCAGCCCTCACCATTTGCATTCCCACCTTTACTTCCAGCATTCCAGGATGCTTTTTCTACTGCCTCACAAAGCCCAGAGTCACAGCCTCCTGCTTCTAAGAGACCAGACAGAATTTATAAAGTCTCTGCTAAGGAGCAGTACATTTTCAAAAATCCTCCAGCAGATCCTGCAGTCATTGCAGTGTCACCTGATAAAGATCGTAAATTTATGGGCAGGTTAGGGAAGAAAGTATATACTTCCTTCACCTTGACCATTAGGGCTCTTAATTATCAGACCCATATGGCCAAGTTTGCTTTAGATTCCCTGACCAGGGCCTCTACTCTTATGTCAGAGGTTCCAGAATCACCAGTTAAGTCTCAATTAAGTACCCATCTGTCCACAGTCCATTAAATGCAGCTATGATGCTGTAGAAGCTTCTTCTAAGTCTGGTGCTTCTGGATCTGTGTTGAAGTTTTCATGGTTGAGACTTCAGCCCTTACCTTTGGATGTCCAAGCTAAGTTGTTGGAGGTACCTTTGGACAACAAAGCCCTTTTTGGAGCTGTCTCTGCAGAGCTACTTAAGTCTCTACAGGAAAAAAGTAAAGACTTACAAAATTTAAACATTTACTAGTCTCACCTGTTCCCAGATTTCATAGAAATTACCCTCAAAAACCTAGCTTTGTTAAGAGGCAGTCCTCTCATCCCTCTGTAACTCAGACCAGGGAACGGAGACATACCAGGAAACAATCTGCTCCTAGGTCTTCAACCACCTCCAGACCCTCTTCCTTTCAGAGGCAGCCAGACCCAGACAGAGCCACTCCACTGTGACTCTCATCTCTTAACCAGTTCCACCCCGCTATCCCTACGGCTAACCCTCTCCCTACACTGCTGGCAGAAAAATCACCTCAGACAAGTGGGTGCTTTCCATCATCAAGAGAGGATACTTTGAATTTGTGGGCTACTTCACCCTTCCAGGGAATACCTCAATCCCCTCACAATCAGCTCCCACTATTTCCCTCTATCCTGAGCCAACTTCTATCTCCGGGGACTGTAGAACAAGTACCAGAGGATCAGTTAGCCAAGGGATTTTATTCAAGGATGATTTTTTTTTCCCAAGAAAAGATGGCCCTTGGAGGCCCATCCTCGACTTATCCTACCTCAAGTCTCTTCCTCAAAAGTGCCTACCTTCAGAATGCTCACATTGCAGCACCTCCTTCCCCTCATATTTCAGCAAGCCTTCATGGTCTTCGTGGATCTGAAGGATAATTAATTACATATCCCCATCTTTCCCCCTTAGAGAAAATATTTTCGTTTTTCAGTGGGTTCATCACATTTTCATATGTTCTTCGTGTTTCACTGTTGCAGTCATCACATTTGGATTATCTGCTTGCAGTAGCCCTGAGTCAGCCTGATTATCAAAGTCTTGGATCCTGCGTCAGTTGCTGTCTCATCTTCCATTATGTCAGGTAGTCAGGGGTATAAAGCATGCAGCCGATGCCATTACATCAGTCTTTCTAGCCGTGCTGTGCTCGAAGCAGAAGCAGTTCGCAAGTGCCGGTTGGCCGACTCCTGAATTTTTCATTTTCAAGTTTTAGAACTGAAGTCTTCAACTAAAGCTAAGTACCCCGTTGGGGAAACTTTTTCTTGCTCTAAACCAATGTCAGTAAAAGTCAATAATTGTATTTCTTGTGGAAAGCAAATACCTCATAAAGATTTTCATTCGTACTATATTCCTTGCCTAGGCCCTGACCACGATGTACCTCGCTGTCGGTTGTCTGCCTTATTTAAGCAATAAACTATTAGTTGTCGGTATATTTACGCTTCTAAATATTTTGGTACTCTGTTCAATTATCCAGATATGTCTTCGGTAAGCCACCCGACTACCAACATTCCAAAAAAACGCAAAGATAAAGACAGAGACAGGCCGCCTAGGTCCAAAGCTGCCGACGTTGCTTCTCCTAAGCTAGTCGCCAGTTCGCCAGTACTCAGTGAGGTACTTTCACAGCCCCTGATGCCCGCTACTTCACATTCGCAGGCCTCTACTGAGACCCATTCAGAGTCCGGTATGCCGCGAGATGCTTCAACTGTGGAACCTGCGGATGCCTCTACCTTGGATGGGTCCGGAGCCGCTGTGCAGGCACCGGCTTCTGAGGGTGTATTCAGGCCCTACTGACTTGCATATTAAACCAATGCCATCTTCTTCTTCAAGGCCTAAAACTCGAACCATGCCTAGAAAACTGACGTCCATACTGCATGGTCAGGCCTCTGTGTCTAAAAAATAAATGATAAGAATGGCTGAAGACCTTATTACTTTAATCAGGAGAAGCCAACCGTCCCTCTCTGAGACCTAGGACTGAATTTGCTTATGATTCTTCTGATCAGGATTCTGAAATTTCTGTTTCCTCTGATGACCAGGATTTACCCTTATCTATCTATGAGGATTCTGATGCAGAGGACTCTATCACCCCCCCCCCCCCCCACCAAGGATTTTTCTTTTGGTGAAACCTTGCATACTCTTGGGGAGCATTTCCGCTGGAAAAACTAGGATTACTCTGATTCTAAAAAGAGGCTTAGGGATTTCTTACTCCTGCCCCAACACAAGCCTTTATCTATATGAATCTAGCTTGGCCCCTGATTCTTTACCTCTTGCTACCAGAAAACCTGACCGATATTACAGGGTTCCTGACTCTCACAAGTTTCTTTTTAAAAATCCTATTGTGGATCCTGAGACCATTTCATAGGGACCCAAGGGCATTAAGGCTACTACTGCCAAAAATTCTACCCCCTCTGATAGAGATTCCAGGGTGCTGGATAGATGGGGTAAGAAGGTATACACTTCTGCAGCCTTGACCATTAGGGCCTTAAACTGCCAGTTTCATATGTTAACGTATCAGCAGCATATTATTGGATTGCTTAAACAGAAAATGATGTTGATTTCTGACTGTGCTGAAAATAAAGATTTACAGGATTTAATGCATTCTGCTGAACAAGTTGGAAAACATACTTTGCAATGTGGTTTTGATTCACTAGAGGCATCTTGTAGGGCTGCTGTCACTGGATCTGTACTTAGAAGGCATGCTTGGCTTAAGGAGCAATCTTTGCCAGATCATGTTAAAGCTAAATTACTGGATCCTCTCTTAAATCAGGACCGCCTGTTTGGCAACAAAGCAGAAGAAGTACTTAAAAAGATGAAGGAAAAAGCAAAATCTATGTAAACTGTTAAAGATTTCCTACAGGTACAGCCTCCAAGATTTAGTAGGCATTGGCCCTCTAAGAATTGGTTGTTTCGTGCTTCAGCCAGGCCTTCTCAGTCCAAACCCAGAACCAGCAGAACACCCAGGCTTCTGTCCAGGGTATGCAGAGGACTAAGCAGTGAGGGTCTCCCACTTCCAAATCAGGAAGTAGTAAGACTCCCCCTATGGTAAACTGTCTCAATGACTTAGCTTTAAAACTTCCAAGCCCTTCTCAACTGACTGCTCCTTTAGGGAGAAAGATTGCTCTGCAGGCAAAAAACTGGGAACTCATTACCCAGGACAAATGGGTTTTAAACAGTTTCCCAAGGATACAGATTTCACTTCCACATGTTACCAACCCCAAACAGTTGGCCACATCTATCCCCAAATCAGTGGGCAGAGGCTAAAAAGTAAGTACTCTCTCTCAAACATAAAGGCTATTCAAACTGTACCAGAAGAGGAAAACGGACAAGGTTTCTACTCAAGACTTTTCCTGGTACCCAGAAAAGACAACTCATGGCATCCTATCGTGGACCTTTCTATCCTAAACACTTTTTTGGTGATCCCAAAATTCAAGATGCTAACTCTTCACCAGTTGCTTCCTATGCTAGGCAAGGATTCCTGGTTGGCAACACTGGATTTAAAGGAAGACTACCTGCACATCCCAATCAGGGAATCTTGCAGAAGATACCTACGCTTCAAAGCAGGCTGCATGCACTATCAGTTCTCTGCACTGCCCTTTGGCTTATCTACTGCGCCCAGGGTATTCACAAAGTGCCTCGCTCCAGTCATTGCATTTTGTAGGCAAAGAAATATTCAAATATACCCATACCTGGACGATTGTCTAATTCAGGGAGAAAGCCAGGACATACTTTTGAATCATCTGGCATTTGTACAAAAGGTGCTAACTTGTCTGGGGTACACCATGAATGAAAAGAAATCACATCTTGTACCCTATCAACAAATTATATTCCTGGGAGCAAGCTTGAACATAACTTCCTAGATGGCTTTCCTCACGCCAGAGAAACAAATCATTTGACAACTTACTTCAACCTAATGGCCACAAAAACCCTGTTATCTACAAGGCAAATACTGCAAGCCTTGTGGTTCATGGCCTCTTGCATTCTCCTAATTCCATATGCAAGACTGCATATGAGGAAACTACAGTGGTATCTAAAAAGCCTATGGTGTCAACATTCTCAGGATCTAGAAGCAATGATTCCTATTATACCTTGCCTTCAGTTAGAGTTCCTTTGGTGGGCAGAGGCCTGCCACCAAACAAGGGACTACCATTCACTCTACCCCCTGCCGCCCAAACCCTAACAACAGATGCATCAGACTATGCATGGGGGGCTCACCTGGCAGGGAAATGCATTCAGGGCAAACGGAACCCAAGTCAAATGCACCTGCTTATCAATCAAAAAGAAATGTTAGCTGTACAGAATGCTCTGACAGTTTTGAAGGACGACATTCTTCCAAGACAATTAATGGTAAAGACGGACAACACCAATGTTATGTGGTACCTAAACAAGCAGGGGGATACCCATTCATACCCCTCTGTGGAATAGCCATGGCTCTGTGGAACACAGCCTTGAGCTACCAAGTGCATCTATAGGCTCAATTTCTGCCAGGAAAACTAAATACACTGGCAGACGGACTAAGCAGAAATCTCATGGACCCACATGAGTGGAAACTGAAACCAAAGGCTTTCAACATGTTGCTAAACAAATGGGGGAGACCAGATATAGACCTGTTTGCCTCCCGCTACAACTACCAATTGGACACATTCTGCACAAGGCTCCCCACAAGCAAGCTTGGAAAGTGGATGCCCTGTCCTTCAGCTGGAAAAATCTATCAGTTTGTCTTTCCTCCTCTGCCTCTCCTCTCCAAAGTACTACTAAAGATCAAACAGGACAAACCAAGGATGATACTGATTGCACCAGGCTGGCCACTCCAACACTGGTACCCCTTCTTGCGCAGTGTGTCACTACTGAGTCCATGGCACCTGCCTCAGACTCCTACCCTGCTATCCCAGTAGGAGGGCCAGATTCTGCATCCTCAGCTTTAAACCCTGAACCTGCCAGCCTGGCTAATTACCTAATCTCTCCATCACCATCCCTCAGTAAACAAGTGTTGAATGTCATTTTGGAGGCAAGGAGGGCCTAGTACTAGAAAATCTTATGCGGAAAAATGGAAAAGATTCTGTTCCTGGAACCAAACTCAAGGGATGGGCACAGCAGCTCCCAATTTACCTCAGGTTCTTCAATACTTAACTAAGATGCTTCACAAGGGCCTTTATTTTTCTTCCATCAAAATTCATGCCTCAGTCATTTCAGCTCATTACAACACAGGACCCACCCCTCTTCTCTCATCCACTGCTCAAGCAGTTCCTCAGAGGGGCCAAAAATTTAAGACCACCCAGTAGAGCCCCCCAACTCCAGCCTGGGACCTTAACTTTGTATTGGAAAAACTCACTCTACCTCCTTTTGAGCCAGCTGCAAGTGCAGAGTTAAAATTCCTTTCTTGGGAAAGCAGCCTTCCTTTTAGCAATCACTTCTGCAAGAAGAGTATCTGAATTACAGGCCCTTATGGCAGTGGAGCCTTTCATCATCTTTCATGCGGTCAGGGTGTCCCTCAGGACCAATCCCTCCTTCATGCCCAAGGTAGTATCCAATGTGGCTCTTAATCAGTCCATTCATTTGCCAACCTTTTCTAATCCACAGAACAAAGGAGAATGGATACTGCACTCCTCAGATGTGCACAGACAACTTAGATTCTACTTGGACAGGACTAAACTTCAAAGGAAATCTGAACAACTGCTGGTGGCATTTGCTGCAGGGGCAGAGGGGAAGACCATTTCAAAGCAAACCATTTCTAAATGGATAGCCCATTGCATTCATTTCTGTTATAAGCACCATGGAAAACCTATCCCACAGGGGATAAGACCACACTCAACCAGGGCTGCATCTACCTCTACAGCCTTTCTCAGAGGTGTCCCTACCAGGGACATCCTAGAAGCTGCTACCTGGAGTTCTGTACATACTTTCACCAAGCATTACCATTTGCCAATTTTCTCTAAATCCAGAGCTGGCTTTGCCACTGTAGTCTTGCAGGACCTTATAGCTGGTCCTAATGCTGTCTAAATTCCTCTTCCCATCTTTAGCTTTGGGAATCTACCCAAATGTGATGACTGCAACAGTGAAACACAAAGAACATAGTACAGTTGTGTACATTTACCATAAATGTAAATGTTCGAGTGTATTCACTGTTGCAGTCCTGGTTACCCTCCCTCCAGCCCCCTGACTTCTTCTGACTGTACCTCTATTCTCCTTTACTATGCTTAAAAGCTTTTTGGTGTATTTGCTTTTTTGTTGGAGGTATAACCTTGTGTGTGTGTGTGTATATATATATATATATATATATATATATATATATATATATATATGTATATATATGTATATATATATATATGTATATATATTTAATTGCTTCCCATTAAGGGGGCACCTGACATCTGGGGCAAGAAACTCTGATGTAATGGTGTTGGCTGCATGCTTTATACCCCTGACTACCTGACGTCATGGAAGATGCGACAGCAACTGACGCAGGACCCAAGACTTTGATAATCAGGCTGACTGAGGGCTACTGCAAGCAGATAACCCAAATGTAATTACTGCAACAGTGAATACACTCAAACATCTACATTTATGGTAAGTGAACACAACTGTACTTTCTCTGCTTTACCCTTTGGCCTTTCCACAGCTCCAAGAGTATTCACAAAGTGCCTAGCCCCAGCCATTGTACACTACAGACTGCAGGGCATACATATTTATGTGTACTTGGATGACCTTATTCTGCACCAGGATCAGCTAACCCTGTCCCAACACTTGGACATGGTTTGCATTTTTCTACAGAGTCTAGGCTACACAGTGAATTGCCTAAAGTCTCAAATGACTCCTTCCCAAGCCCTTGTCATCCTGAGGTGCAGGATAAGGACAGACTTGATATCAGTTCTTTGTCCCTCCCCAGAAAGTGGAATTTCTTTCTCTGTTCTTCCACTCCCAGCTACCTCTAGCTACCATCTTAGCTAGGGAATTTCTCAGGATACTAGGGTACATGGCTTCCCTGATCCTTCTAGCCAGGATGCACATGAGGAAGTTTCAGTGGGCCTTGAGGAACTCTTGGAGCCAGCACTCTCATCGTTTGGAAACAAAACTTCCTCTTCTTCCCTGGTTAAAAAGGGAACTCTCCTGGTGGATTTCCACCATTACCCTCAGTCAAGGGGTTCCCTTGCAGATCCCTCCACCCAAGCAGCATCTGTACACAGACACATCATATTTAGGTTGGGATGCCATCCTAAACCATGCCAACAACAAGCACAAAGTTTGGTTGGAGTGGCCCATTCAAGGAAGGAAGGACCACATCAACCTAAAAGATTTAAAGGCCCTATCCTTGGCTATGCAGGCCTTTCAAGAGATCCTTCTGCCAGGCACCCTGAAGGTCATCACAGACAACATGACAGTCCTGTGGTATATAAACAAGCAAGGAGGAACAAAATCATACCCCCTCTGCAGTCTGGCTATACAGATATGGTCCCTAGCAGCAGCACTTCCAATTCACTTGCAGGTAATTTACATCCCATTAGAAGAAAACGGGATGGCAGACACCCTCAGCAGAACCTTAACACCCTCCCATGAATGGATGCTTCACAGGGAGCTATTTCAGGATCTAATTCACAGGTGAGGTGTTCCTCAGGCAGATCGGTTTGTCTCCTCCCAGAACAAACAGATGCCCCTTTTCAGCACAGGGCTCCCCCATCCACAACCATGGATTGTGGACGCCTTCTCCTTCTTATGAGAGGGAATGTTCCTTTATGCCTTCCCTCCATTCCCTCTGATTCACAAAGTCCTCCTGAAAATAGAAAAGGACAAACCAAAAATCCTGCTGTTGACTCCCTTCTGGCCAAGACAGCATTGGTTTCCCCCTACGCTACCTTTTAGCTCAGGACAATCACCACAGGTTACCTCACCACTTTGACCTACTCACATAAGACAGGGGATCCCTTATTCACCCCCACCTACTCATTCTCAAACTGACACTGTGGGTGATAGGTTCTGATCCCCTTTAAGCAACTATGCTCAGAAGACATGCTCAGTGTCCTGAAGGAGGCCAGGAAACCAAGTACCAGGAGAAACTACTTATTAAAGTGGAAAATATTCTCCCATTGGTGCCTCAAGAGAAAACAGGACCCGTTTCTAGTTTCTGTTCCACTGGTCCTTTCCTACCTGTGTGATTTACTACACTCAGGACTGACCTACTCCTCACACCTCTCTGCTATTTTTGCACGCCTTCCCTTGATTCCACCTCTAGCTTTCCAGGTTGTAAGTCGAGCTGTTTCTGAAAGGGGTCCTTCACATAAGACCTCCTTGCAAGCCTATTCCTCCTCCTCCTTGGGACCTTAACTTTGTGCTGGAAAGGCTTACATTGGCCTCTTTTAAGCCAGCCCAGTCATCCTTCCTTAAATTCTGTACATGGAAAACAGTTTTGTTACTTGCCCTTACTTCTGCCAGGAGGGTCTATGAGATCCAAGCCCTTATGGCTTCTCCTCCCTATCTTATTTTTCATAAAGGTAGGGTTTGTCTCAGAACTAACCCTTCATTCATGCCTAAAGTAGTTAATGAAATTTCCTTATAACCAGGCCATTAATTTACCTGTCTTCTACCCTCAACCACAGAACATCCCAGAAAGGGCTTTGCATTCCGTGGATGTTCATAGGCAACTGAGACTCTACTTAGATTAGACAAAACATGTCAAGACAGTCTGACCAGCGTTTTGTCTCCTTCCATCCTATAGCTCTTGGCAAGGCATTGTCTAAACACACAGTTGCCTCTTGGATTTCTAAGGCAATAACCTTTTGCTGTTCCTTTCATGGAAAGCAACTGAGTTCACCTGTCAAGGCCCATTCCACCAGAGCAGCTTCCTCCTCAGCAGCTTTCTTCAAGGGTGTTGATTATGCTGCTATTCTAGAGGCTGCAAATAAGTCTTCTGTACATACCTTTACCAAGCATTACAAACTGGATCTGATCTCCAGGGCTAGAGCAGGGTTTGCTAGGTCTGTCCTGCAAGGTCTCATTTACTCTGCTCCCCTACCTACCTCCCATGCTACTTCCTAGTGAGCTGTGGTGCTCTCCCTATGGTTATGAATACTGCAGCATGAGAACAGAAGGACATAGAATAGTTGTGTAAGAACTTACCATAACCATAGATGTCCTTCTCTTCCATGTTGCAGTATTCAATCCCACCCACCTCCTCCCAGTTTTTTGGACATATTTATTACACTGCTTTGGTGTGGCTGGGGAACTTAAGCTTGGGTTCTTATCCTCCTGCTCCTGGGGTCTCTCTCTCTCTGTGCGGCAGCCAATTTCTGAGTTAGGTATGTGCAGACATCACAGATATAGCCAATATCAGTTTATGGACCCTGAATGCAATGTTGCACGTACCCCTGCATCTACAACTTTGGTATACTGGCTGGATGTCCGGGGCTGCAGGCAACAACTCTCTAAGGTTTATGAATACTGCAACATGGAAGAGAAGGACATCTATGGTTATGGTAAGCTCTTACACAACTATTCTTTACACAACTGCACTTTATCTCTCATAACCTCTGTCATCTGGTTTTCTGTCAGAATGTGCTACTTCTAATTACTTGTTTTCTCCTGTCTGAAAAATCAACAGCTGTCTGTAGTTGAACAATTTTTGGCCTCTGTTGTTTTAGTTTGAATAAGGTGATAATTCTTGAGTGCTTGCTTGAAAATCCTGCTCATCAACTTCATCTTTGCTTCTTGAGAATTTGCAGGTGTTTAATTGTTTGGTCCTTGCAGCACATCTCAAACCTTTGCCTTACTCATTGGATCTTGCCTCATTTCTGAAAAGAAGTTGTCTTCATGTCTGTTTCTAAAATAACTGAAAGCCCAAACCCGTCCACCTGTCAGCCGATTTCCATAACATCTGCATAGTCCTAGAAAAGCAAGTTTCTAAATAGATTTTTGTGACTGCATAACTAAATGTATGCATTTACTCACACAGGAACATGGCTTAGGGGCTGTGCACAACACAAAGGCTACTTGTTGCTGTAAACTGGAAACATCCTTACAGTAATGGATAACTTGGCATTGGGACAGTTCTTATGAGTAGTATCTGAGCTTTTGACTTAGTGGACAGTTATGTATGACTACAGACATAATTTAAGACAGGGTTTGCTGCTGGCCATTGCAGTTGCTATTTGATAGTCGATTGACTAAATCACTGAAACATTGACTTGAAGATAAACTCGTAAGCTGCACTGTTCCAGTCTCCCCGTTCATAGTGTGTAACAAAGCTCTTTTGGGGATTTTTACTATGTTCTCTGTTAATCGGTCTAGACTTCCTTTTATACACTAGCATTGTAGTTGGTTTTAGGTCTTTACATGAGGTCAGAGGATGAATGAGGCTTCTTGGAAACACCTTTTGGCTTTACAGATAACTCTTGATATGACCATGATCCATGCAGTGCTTGCTGTAGCTTCACTTATGTACCTCAAAACCCAAATACTTTAATCACAAAGACATTTATTTAATGAAACTGCTTACTCAAGTCCATATGGCATCTGCACACGTGTACTTAGAGGCAGACTAGTTCTGTCCTAATAGGATATTCGAGACATTAAGCAAATTATTTTTTTGCAATGGTAACCTGCCAAACCTTGTGTTGTGAGTATGTGGGGTGGAATTCACACCTGTTCTCTTGATTTCATTATTCTCAGGCTTCATTTGCTCTATGAAAGGGCAGCTTGTTTCTACAAGATGCTGCAATTCCAGAGTCATCTTAAAAGCATAAAATTGAAGCCCACACACATCACTACATTGTGTATAGAGTAGACAGATACAAGGAAGAAAAGTTTCAAGTAACATGCTTTACAGTTTCAGAATAAGCAATCAGAAGTCAAGCACTTGAATGGGCTTGCTTTCTGGAGTTCCAAACAGACTGAAAAGTGCTTACCAACTTGTGAAGGTTCTCTTCCTCATTTGGTTCACATGTGCAGACAATGTCCTAGTTAAAGTATCTGAGAATTTTTCAGCAGGACCCCCTCCTTTACTGACGACCTTCATGTGATTCATTAACAGGAGAGACTGTCAGAAGAGACTGGGTTAAGTTCAGCAGATTTGTTGGCCCTGTGACTCTTACAGCTCTTGACAGGTTTTTCCTTTCCCCCTGCTTTAAGTATTGTTTTAACTTGTTTCCATTGAATCTGGGAGTAACTTACCATATATACTTTGGGTTTTTCTTAACAAAATATGCAGAGATTCTGCTGTCTCTGACTACCTGGTTTCTGGAAATGAACTTTGTATTTGGGAATATAATTATCCAATTTACTCTGTGGACTACAACTGTTCTGCTGTAGCTTGTCTTATCTGTCCCTGGAAAATCCACTACAACCTTTGATTCAGCCGAAATGGTGCCACAGTGTTTTATCTTACCATAATAATCTAAAAAGCAGAGACCATTATTTGTTTGTCTTTAGCCCAGCCATCTGCAATGATTTCCTAGCTGCTCTCTTTTAACCTCCTTGTAGATGACTGTCAGGTGCAGCCAGCTCCTCTCTTAATTTAGTAGGTCTACTGGGCCTGCCGTAGTATTCCCTGGACTCATCCCAACCTATGCTTGAAGCCAGTGAGGAAATCAGTGATACTGCTGTTGGGAAGTGCCCCCTTACCCCCACCAGCTGAAGGCATCCTTCAAAAATCCTTTATGACTGCCTTTAGGAGAAGGTGCATGCATGAACAGTCTCCTGATCAAGTGGTATACTACTTACAGCATGGAGCTGACAGGGCTCTTAATGCTTTTATTGCACTGCGCTCAGGCTGCCTCCTTTCCCTCAGGATGAGAATGTTGGCATCATCCAATCACTCCCATCCTCTCCAGTCCGGCCCCTCCAGTGTTATTCAAACATGGGCCCCTGCTTGCCACAGTGCCAGGTTTTGGCCTCTTTTTTTCTTGATCCTTTGTCTGTTCTTAATCATGTAAGCTGCATAAATTCAGGAAGTGTACTTTAATAACCTCATCTTTCTTTGAGAAGAAGTTTGTAAATTAGTCATAACAGTTTGGCACCCTTACCTTCTTTAGTAGATTTTTCACAACAATACTTACATCAGTCTTCTGCCAAGTACAGCCAGTGTCAGTCTTGCACCTGCTTTTAACTCAAATCAGGCATTCCCTTGCACTGCCTTTAGTTCTTCTTATAGGTTCATAGGTTCATACTAGGCTATCTGCCCGAGGGCATTTATAAGCCTAGCCCATAGTTTTGTGGCTTACGCCACCCCTTTAGTTTGGAGAAACTATGCCCATTATTTTGCTCTGCCTCTGTCGAGCAGTGACACTGAGGTAACCCCTGGGGTGTATCTGCGATCTCCCATCCATTGGTCAAGATTCCTCTTGAACAAGGCCAGCGAGGTGCTCTGCCTCACATAAACCGGGATTTTGTTCCACAGCATAGGGAGTCTTTGGGTGATGAATCTATCCCTCCAGCACGTCCTATTAATAACCGTGTCGAGGTTTAAGTCTCCGCCCTTGTGGCTCTGAGGGATCTAGATTTTTGAGATGAAGCATGTTCATCAAATCTGGGTTTGACATGGCCTTGTATGTCAGGCATAGGTCACCTCTGAGCAAGCGGTAAGCAACTGAATATAACTGGAGTTCTTTCAGTCGGGCAGCATAAGACAGATTTTGAGACCCTTTATCCTTTTGGTGAGGAACTTTGTGGCCTCTCCAGCTGCTGCAAGTGTCGGGTCAGATACATTCGAATGGGGCATTGTACTCGATCATTGGTCTGATGAGTGATGAGTATAGGGAGACTATGACTTCCCTTGATCTAGATGTGAATCCCTTCATGATAAGGTGGGCAATGTAGAAGGTCTTCCTAACTACTTTTGCAATATGAGTGTCGAATGAAAGGCTACTGTCAACCTGGGTTCCCAGGTCCCTAATAACTTCTTCTGTGATCAGGGATTGCCACCTATATGGTAGCTAGGGGTAACCTTATTTTTCCCGAAGGGTATGACTATGCATTTCTTGGCATTTAACTTTAGGCCATGGCTCTGGCACCAGTTATCCATTTCTGTGAGACCCTTCTGAAGGATATCTGTGTCGGATGTGTTTTCAACTACGGCGCCCAGTTTGCAGTCATCTGCAAACTTTGTCAGCCATAACCCTCCTGTGTTTGCTTGTACTTCAGAAAAGTAGATGCCAAACAAGAGTGGGCCCAGGACTGAGCCCTGTGGGACACCACTTGTAACAGGCTTTGAGTCTGACATGGCGCCAGCAACTCTGATCCTGTGGGTTCTGTCACTCAGCCAGTTTGCAACCCATCTTGTAATGTATGGGTTTACATTTAAGTTGATGAGTTTTTCAATGATACCCGAGTGAGGTATTGTATCAAATGCCTTCGCCAGGTCTAGGTAGGCTGTATGGACTGCCTTTCCCTCGTCAATGGCCTTGGTGACTGTTTCGAAAAAGTCAACCAAGTTTAAAAGGCATGATCTGCCTTTGACAAAGGCAAACTGGGTTGGAGCCAAAGTCTGCAAGTTCCCTATGTCTTTATTTATGAGATCCATTCTGATCCTCTCCATGGCTTTGCAGATAAGGCTTGTCAAGCTAATGGGACGGTAATTTCCAGGGTCGGTGGAGGCACCGCCTTTGTGGAGTGGGACCACAGTCGCTGTGCGCCACTCCCTGGGTACGTATCCGGAGGTGAGACTAAGATTAAACAGCTGTCCTAACTGTGGGTTTAATTCCTCGTTGAGTTCATGGAGCACACAGCCGGGGACACCATCAGGTCCCATGGATGCTGTGTTCTTTGCCTTGGAGAGAGCAGTTCTCACCTGGGCGTTAGAGATGTTTGAGGCTACAATCATTTGGTATAGATATCTCTCCTTTAGGGGAGGGGAGTTTGCACTGAACCTGTCAGCCAGTATGTTGGCAATGTCTGTAGGATCAGTAATCTTCACATCATTTTGAACTAATTCTGAGCATATCTGGGAGTTTCCTCCTAGGTTTCTGACATAGCTAAAGAATGCCTTATGGTTGTCTTTAGAGTCCTTAGCTATTTTTTCTCAAAATTAGCTTTGGATGATTTTATGAGAGCTCTTAGCTTTTACTTATAGTGATCAGCGGTGTCTTACCTTTTAAGGATTTTGCTCTGTCTTGTAGTAGCTTTCTCCTTTTGTTGTAGAGTTTGTTTATGGCTGGGGTCCACCAGACTGGACGCTTGCCTTTGGTACAAAGAGTCTTTGTTTTGCTTGGGATTGCCTGATCCATGCAGCCCTGCAGGTGCTGGTAGAAGGCATTTGTAAGTGATTCAGCGGTTTGAGTAATGTTAACCGCCGGCTCAGGGGCCTTAAAGGAGACCACACTAGTCTTTAGAAGTGTGAAGTCGGTTTTCAAGAAGTTCTTTACTGTGGTCTTTTCATTTCGGTAGGGGGATGAGGACCTCCAGCGAGATTAGTTTGTGATCAGATTTCACCAGTGAGGGGTATACTTCCGGCGTTGAACATTGTGCTCCCATGTTCGTGATGATGAGATCAAGTATGTTTTCTCCTCTTGTGGGGATGGTGACTAGTTTTTCCATGGCATTTGAGTTTATGAATTCCAGGAACTTTTGGGCTAGAGTGTTTGGGCTTGAGTAGTGTTCCCAGTCTATATTAGGGTAGTTGAAGTCACCTAGTATGATGGTGTTCGGAGATACATTTATCCCTCCAGTGTTTTCAGGAAGGCCATATGAGGTTCCTGAGTTTGCGAGGGTGGCCTGTAACATGCTACAAATTGCAGAGCAGTCTTGCCTATGGTTAATTGCACCTGGATGGTTTCCGATGCATCGTGCGATGCCACCAATCTTGAGGTGTGGGTGTCCTTGATGAATATGGATACCCTCCTCCTTTCTTGGTATTGTCCGGGTTTTGGGGCCAGAACGCATGATATGAGGTAAAACCTGATAGTGCTGGGGTGCTCTCAGGAGCCTTGAACCAGGTTTCTGTCACAGCACAGACATCGATGTTCTCCATACTGAGAAGGGCCTCGAGTGCGTGCATCTTGAGGTTGAGATTTCTGGCATTGAGCAGCATTACCCTTAGTTTTTTTCTTTGTTTTGTTCTAGGGTGGTAGGTTTAGAATTTGAGCCTTGCCTAAAAAAGGCACTATGGGGTGGCAAGAGCCTTTGCCAAAATCCGAATCCCAGGGTGACAAGTGCAAGCCGTCCCTTGCGAAGCAGCGTGGCTTGTCCAGCATGTCATCCCAGGCAGACAGACATTGGATCCCCTTTGAATGACACCAGAGTTTAAGCCAATTGTTAAAGCTGATCTTATCTCTGTATTGTGGCATCATTCTTGGTGAAGGTAGGATACTGCTCAAGGTCAGGGTCATACCTGCTTGGGCTACATAATCAGAGAGCTCCTCTATGTCTCTTTTCATGTAGTGCAAGGAGGTACGTCTCAGGTCGTTAACACCAGCGTGGACAATGATTGAGTCGTACTTGTACCTGCTGTTGAGAGACCTGAGTGCATGCGTTATGTGGCGGATTCTAGCACCGGACAGGCAGCTTACTGTGACCTTCTCCTTACTCAGTCTGGTGAGCGGGACGTCAGTGTGTCTGACTGTGGAGTCACCAATGACTAGTGTGTCTGGCATTGTGTTTGGCCTTAAGGGCTGTGACTGCTTGACACTCTGACTGTGTGGTCTATGTGTTGCAGGTGTTGTGTTCTGAGGTGGTAGTTGTTTGGGTGTCTGCTTTGGTGGCCTCTGCTGTTTTGGTAGATTTTTGATCAGAGCCTCCGAATATGTCT